>NC_141918.1:47080681-47383712 GCF_057802395.1 Ceratotherium simum simum | reverse complement strand
TATTTTCCTAAACCAGATCCCCATGAGCTCAGATTGGATTACAGCAGTCCCTTCCTTACTCTCTTTACCTTCCTCAGATTTACCCTGTCTCTGACTGCGGGTAACCTGACTCCTTTCCTCAAGTATCCATAGTGTATCTCTGTTGCCTTTCATCTCAAAGCAAAACTCAAACATTTTTGAGTGCTTTCTAGGCTCCTTTGTCCTGGGTCCTAGGGATAGAGGACTGGAAAAAAAAAATGCTCTACCATCTCAAAGCTCCCATTCTAGAGCAAGGAGGAAGACAGGAAACAAATCAATTAATACAGAATATGTTAGATGGAGCTAAGTGCTATGAAGAAAAGAATAAAGCACAGCAGAGAGGATGGAGATTGTTGAATGGGCGCAAATGTATATCAAGAAGTCAGAAGACTGGGGCAGTCAGAGAAGGTGACATTTGAAAAAAGACCAGAGGAGATGTACAGATGAGGCAAGCAATGATTTGGAGGAAAAGCCTTCTTAACAGAGGGAAACAATGCTTCAAAAGTCATGAGTCAAGGGGGTGCTTGCAGTGTTGGAGGAACAGGATGGAGGCCATGGTGAAGGGGGAGCATGGGACGAGAGCAGGCAGAGAGAGTGAAGGAGCCAGATCATGTAGGACTTTGTGAGCCAGATCTGCGCCTTGGGTTTTGTCTGGGAGAGGTGCCACACCATTTCAAGGGTTGGGCAGAGGAGTGACATATGTTCTGGCTTATCGTTGAAAAGATCGCTCTTGTCGGTGTGTGGACATTACCTACACAAGGAAGAGTGCAAGGGTGGAAGCCAGGAGGCCCTTTCAGGGGTAAGTGATGGCTTTCCTTTGGAATGCAGTGGTAGCAGCAGAAGCAGTGAGAAATGGATGTATTTGGGATTTATTTTGTGTTTTGGGCTGACAAGACTACCTGATTGCTTGAGGCAGTGTGTCAGGAGAAAGGGAGGATTCAAGAATTTTGAATTAAACAACTGGAAAGATGGAGTTTCTACTAACCGATGTTGGAAAACTGCTGAAGATACCCAGCTACCCCTTAACAGAAAGATTCTGCATCTTTCAGTTTGGCCTCCTTCCTTGCCTTCATCTGTATCTCTCATTTCCTTTACTTAAATTCATCCTCTCATCCACAACACTCTCATTCAATTGAGAAAATCCATGAAGCATTCACAATTTGCAAAGCCCTGTGCTGGAAACTGGGAAGGAATGTAAAAATATGTAAGACGTGGCCCCACACTTTCCTAACAATCTATCTAAGAAAAATAATATATATATTTGTGATAATATAACAATATACCACAAATATGCAAATTTTTATGGATAAATAGCCTTTTGTGAGCAGACAGTGCATAGGTACAGAGGCATGTAGGGAAATAACTATGATCAAGACACAGCCCCTGTTCTCAAGAGGCTCATAACTGATGCTCAAAGTGTGACAGGTGGAAGTACCATGCCAGGGTTGGGATGTAAGAGTTTTCCACTAAGCACTAAATGAAAAGAATGAAACATCAGAATTTAAGTGGAAAGAGATCACTGTCAGCCAGGGAATCCAATAAATGGGTCAAACCTGCAGTTCTTTCAAGGCCAACTTCAGCTTTACTATTCTATATGTTTTCCCTAACTGAACGCCCCTCCAATGAGTTTCCTCAACACCTACATAAAATCAGCACTAGTCTGATTTGCACTCGGTTTATGTTTTCTTAGAAGTATACATTAGTTATACCCTAGGATGTAAACTTGAAAGCAGGAGCTTCATCTTATTTAATTTCCTTTGAACTTTATAAATACTAAATAAAGATTGTGAAAAAGTTATAAAATATACCTGAATATTATAAAATCTCTTACATTACTTTAAAATGCTTTCGGAAAAGGAATGTGAGAGGGTAAAGGAGGCTTCCCAAAAGTCCAGAAAACTTCCCTCTTTTGGAATATATGTATATTTTGCAGCTCAAAATAAGAATCGACTAAATATTCAAGAGAATTAGTTCAGTACTTGGCCCCTAGTTCTTTAGTTCTTGGACTTTAAATCAAGCAATTGTGCTATTTCCACATATTCTGTACAATTTCTATCAATCTTGAGATGTGTGATATAAAATTTCTTGAATCTGGCACTGCTTGTTTTAGTTTCCTCTGAAATAAGTCTGATTTAAACTACTATCACTTTGTGATAAAGATAAAAAAATAACAATATATGGAAACACTGTCAAGTTTCAGGCATTCTGTAAAGGTAGCATACTTTTATAAACCACTAAAACCTGCTCTTATGCAAGTTCTGTCTTCTCCTGGGAAGATGCTCTTGGTCAAGATGGGGCATTTCATCTACAATGGCTGACACCAGTTTTTTGCTTTGCTGATTTTGCTTTTCACACTTTAGAGGTATACGTTTATGTGTGTGTGTGTGTGTGTGTGTGTGTGTGTGTATTTTAAACAAATATACTTTAGATTTTCTCAGGCATTCATAGTATGAAGTCTGACTTTGAAAGTTGCTGAGATTGACAAAACATAATGGGAGAAATCACTGCACAAAGCTGATATTTTCACTTTCAGTCAGGCACACGCTAGTTGCTTGAGCAAGAATCAAGATTATCATAATAATGTAAATTGACATGTCATTTTTTCCTTAGGCTTTATTATGTTAAAGGAAAGAAAAAGCCAAAAAAAACCAAAAAACACAGCAAAGAAAAAAATCATTCAAATGAAGAAAATTGGTTCACATCCACATGGACTGGCTCATAAAATTTAGTTACTTTAATGGGTTGATTCAGTGCATGTTACACTTCTTCTCTTTTCCTTCTTTTTTCTATTCATTCATTTAGGCAACAATTTTATATTCTTCATTTCTAAAGGAAAATCCAAAAGGCTCTTCATAGTCTTCATTTAGAAAAGAAATGTAAAGTAGTAAAGGAAAAAGCAATGATAATTTATAAGATCATTCATCTACATGGCAGAGACAAAAATCAACTAATTATAGTTTTCATGCATAGCAATAAATAATTGGAAAATATAGTTAAAAATATGCTGTTTACAATTGAAACAAATATTTTAGAATACATGAAAATAAAACCAAAAGAAAATTGCAAAACTATAACAACAACAACCACAAAAGAAACATTGTTAAGGACCAGTTTAAAAAATCAAAATCAACGAATAGATTATGTTCCTATACAAAAATATTCTAATGTTATAAAGACATTAATTTTCCCAAATAAATGTGTAGAGTCAGATAATCATAGCAGGATTTTCATAAAACTTGAGAGGCTAATTCTGAAGTTCACACAAAAGAGAAAAAGGAAATAAATGGACAAGAAAAGATTTAAACAAATAAGACGGGACATGCCTTACCATATATCAACATGGCCTATGAATTCATTGTAATTAAAATAGCATATATTAGCGTAGAAATTGATCAATGAACAGAGTGGATAGTACAAAAAAGACATCCACTAATATTGAAATTTAGAATATTTTAAAAATAGCGTGATAGTTAACAGTATGCATTCTAGAGCCAGAGCGGCTGGGTTCAGATCTGATTCTGACGCTAATTGGCTGTGTCGCCTTGGGAAAATTATTTAATCTCACTGAACGTTGATTTCCTAATGTGTAAAAATGGGGATAATAATGAGTACCTACCTACTTTTAGGATTAAATTAGTTAATTCATATAACTAATGAAAGGCTAGACTATCCTAATCAGCAACAAAAAGATGTTATTTATAGTAATCATCATCATCATCATCATAGTAAGAAGAGCAATGATTACTATTATCAGGCCAGTGCAGAAAGGATACCTTGTTATTCATTTGCTTAAAACGTACTGAAATCACTATATCATGTCATTCACAAAAATAACTTCAAGATGTATTTGAAACAACTAATCATTCAAAATAAAAACAAAATTATATTTGAAATTAAAAGTATGCATGAGAGTACAATTATAATTTTGTAATGGAAAGACCTTTCTAAGCTAGATGCAAAGCCCAACAGCTACAAAATAATGATTAAAAAATACATCTGCATACTAATTAAAAATTTTGTGCCAAACACCATAAGATCAAAGGGCAAAAGACAGTCTGGAGAAAATATTTATGAATAAAATATAGAAAAATTTATTAACCAGAATATTAAAAAACTCCTAAAAATCAATAAGTAATATTGAATCCAATAAAAAAATAAGTGAAGATAAAGAGGCAATTCAAATACAAATGATACATAAAAAGATGCTCAATATTACTAATAATCAGAGAAATGTATATTAAATAAAAATGAAATATAGTTTTTTTATGTAATATAATGGAAAAAATTAAAAAAATATCTGGTTTTGACAAAAAGGGGAAAAATAATTCTTCTCATGCACTGTTAGTAGGAAAACATACTAGTAATGACATTTTAGGAAGTAAAAGGGCAAATCTTTAAAATATTAAAGGAACATTTACTTTAATCAGTAATTCACTTCTGGATATCTATTCTGCAGAAAAAACAGGTGCACGGGGGCATATGTACAAAGTGGGTTTTTTTACATTATTATTTGTAATAAAAAGTTAGACAATATAAATGTCATATGTTGGAATATTCATGGCCTGATGTACTAAGCATCAACTTGGAAGGGAAAGGTATTCAACTCATATTGTTAAGTCAAAATAAACCATTTGGCAGAACTATATGCATAATGTGACCACATTTTATTTTTTTGATCCATATATTTGTAATAAAAATTCATAAGAAAGGCCAGCAAGCATACACAGTAAACTGCCAGCAATTATCACCTTTGTGTTGGGAAATAGAACAAGGGGGAGTGGGATATGAAGGTAGACTTTCAGTTTTTAGTCTATGTATTTGTATATTTAAAAAAATGTTTTACAATAATATATTTAGGCATCATTTATATGTAAATAGAATAAATAGATAATCCATAGTAGACCTTCCCATTCTACAAGTCTCCTTTTCAGCCAGCTTTATGATATTTTTGCTGCCCCACAGAATGCCCAGTCTCACTGATTTCTCTTTCTCCATCTAAGATTTTCCGCCACGCAAGGAACTTCAACCCCTTCCCCAACTATAATGTAGAACAATTTAACTCTGCCCCATTTTGTACCTCAAATCCAGTGTATAGAAATGTGAACAGAGTTGTGGTATAATCCCTCTCTTAAGCATATAGTTGAAGTGTTTCATAACTACTCTGAGAGTGTCTTGGTACGAATAAAATTATGGCAAGTTTATAATAGACTAATCTGCTCTCTTGAGAACCCTCCACCAGCTTTCTTTCCCTTTACACATTGTGCCATGTGGACGCGGTGCCTTAAGCCAGAACAAGGATCCTGCTACCACAAGAGGGAAAGCCGAGGGAATGTTAGAGAAGGTGGACCAAAACCTTACCACTGTTGAGTTATGAAATTAACTATTACTGAGACTGACTAACTCCGGAAATCTGCAGATAAAAATATTCTAACTAATATATTCATCAACACAACCAAAATAAATAGGTGGGTGGTATTTCCGCTGATCAAATTCCTGGGTTTTATATTTTAGAATTTAAACTTCACGTTTCAAAAACTTTTTTTTTCTATCCCTGACCTATATAGACTAGAGAGTGCAAGGAAGCTAGAAGTCCCAGCCGTCTTGGGTGGTCCCAGGACCTTCATTCTGAAAGCCTCCACTCGCCCCTTCTGATTAGCGGCATGCTTTACCCACTCCCAGGGCCCTGCTTATCAGAAATTCAACTTGTAGTGGCTGTATTAACTCCAGCTCTCCAAATCTAAATTGATACCTCAAGTCCATCCTTAGAATTTAGTTCTGTTACCTCAGAGCAGACAATTTTGTCTCCTTTCTATTTGTAGTAGAAGCTTCATAAATGATATGAATTCTGGGGGTCCTATGGATTTTTAATGAATTTGTAATTACATGGACCAGTAATGATGTGGAGTCAGTTGTTCCATCATTTACTCCGAGTCAGATTTTTTAAAGTGTATCGCATAGTGCCGTGGTATCTTGTCATACATAGATGGTAGTCTTTCCTCCCACTTACTAATTTCTGATCAGAATTCAACTAAGCATCTAAGCATCTTAGAGACTCTATTATCAACCACCATTTAAAGATTGTCAGGTATTTGATTCAGAGACAGAGTCATTTTTTGCCTTAAGACTGAAGTACACATCTGTTGTTTTGGCATCTCAGCATCAATAATATCCCATTCTTTGGGTAACAGTGCCTTAACTTTCCTTCAGAAGACCATGAATCCTCCATTCTGTCCATGTGGACTGGTGGGATTGACCCTAACACTTAAGCTTAAGCAGCTAACACATGGCGCGGACCTAGTAGTGTTAATTGCACAACCCCACCACCAATGCAAGAGTGGACGCAAGACCCAATGTAGAAAAATGAGAGTCATGCCTGGAATTTCGTTGGAGCTACTAGAAAACAGATGTCTTTATTCTTCAAAGATTGCTAAACCTGGAGTTGCTGGTAGTCCCCATAAATGGAGAGCCTGCTTGAGATGGAAGCCAACACAAGGGAAAGCAGAGACACGAGAGGAAAAAGACAAATGGGACATATGTTTTGAGCACTAGAATCCAGGTATATCAACTGTTCCTGAAGCTGGTTCTGCCCCTAATCTACTAACACTCAGAGTTAACTACTGTCCTGAATTTTGTTCTCATTTCCTTGCTTTTCATTCTAGCTTCATTTCTATGCATGCGTCCCTAGATAATACATTGCTTAGTTTCATAAGTTTTAAACTTACATGTGTAAAATTTTTTGTGGATGTATTTTGTGATTTGCTTCTTTTTCTTAGCTCTGTATTCTTGAGAACCATCTATGTTGTTGTTTGTAGATATAGTTTATGCATTCACTGCTCTACAGTAATCCATTGAATAAATATATCACAATTTTAGTTGTTTAATTTCTAGGTTTTTGACATTACAAATGTCTCTATGAACACACATCCTGGTAAACATACAAGAAATTCTATTCCTATGATGGGTGGTGCCAGATTGTAGAAACTGTATTCCTTCAACATTTCTGCATAACATTACACTGTTTCTCAAAGTGACTGCACCAATTTATAATCTTATTTAATCTTACACTAATTTATGACTTCCTGTTGCTCCATATCCATTTCAATATTTAGTTTTATCAGACTTTTTAATATTTTTAAAATATGGTGGTTACAATACAGTAGTCATGTTTATTTATATTTTCTCTTTTACAAATAAGATTGAATATATTTTCTATATTTATGGGCCATTCGTGTTTGCTCTTCTGTGAATGCTTATTTGTGTCTTTTGACCATTTTTTTCTATTAAGCTGTTAATCTTTTTCTTACTAATTTATAGGAACACTTGGAGACACTCTGAATACTAATCTTTTGTTATTATAAATTTTAAGCAGCTCCTCCCAGTTTGTGACTTGTCTTTTCATTCTTATTTTCATATTATCTTTGATAAATAGAAATTCCTATGTTTAATAAAGTCTAATGTACTAATCTTCCCATTTGTGTTATACACTTTTTGAATCTTATTTTTAAAAAATCCTTCCTTATCCCAGACAAAAAAATATATAGTCTCCTAATCTTTCTTTTAAAAATGTTAGGGTTTTGCCTTTCACATTTTCATTGTAAATCCATTGTTAAGTGGTTTTTCTTCATGAGGAAATATAGTGGTCCAATTTCTTTTGTTTCCACAGATTTAACCATTTGTCTTAGTATCATTTATAAAATAATCCATCATTTCCTTGCTGATTTTAATGCCACCTCTGTTACTTCCCAAGTCTGTTCCCTCAGTTTCATCCCTGAGCCAATAGCATACTAAGTGTTATAGTTTAAATATCAATATATCATAGGGTATGATAACTCACTTTGTGTCATGGCTATTCTTGGTCCTGACACTTAGCATATAAAACTCAGAATCAAAGCGCTGAAGTTCAAAAAATAAACCTGGGGCATTTTGATTGGTATTCTTTGAACTTAATCAACAAGGAAAAAATTGACATGTTTAGGATAGTGAGTCCTCTTATCAACATTCCAATCTATTAATTGACTTAGACCTTATTTAAGTTTTCTGAATAAGAGTTTATCATTTTCTTCAAAAAATATTATACATTTCTTGTTACATTTATTGATAGATACGTTAAATATTTTTTAGTTACAATAATATGTATCTCTTTAAATCATACTATCTATTTGTTACTGTTGTAATGACATGCATTGTAAAATGATCCTTTTATTATACAGCAATATTTCCTAACTCTAATGTTAGTAATTTATCTGCATTCTTTAGGATTTTGGGGGTAGACAATCATATCAATAATCATATCATCTAAAATGATGACCATTTTTGCTTCCATTGCAACACTTAAACGTATTTTTTCTTCTATTGTTCACTGTAGAACCTTCAGTACAATATTAAAGTAAAGTAGTGATAGTTCTTCTATGTCATGGCTCTAATTTTAAATGAAATATTTTTAATTAAGCATCATTAAGAATGCTGCTTGCTATGAATAATTTTGTGGATATACTATATCAAGATGAGAAATTTCTCATTTATTCCTAATTTGGCAATAGCCGATTATCACTATTTTTATTCAATATGAATCAGAGGTCCTGGCTAGTACCATAAGATAAGAAAAATATGTTTTAGCAAAAGCATTGGAAAGAAGGAAATTAATATCATTATTTTAATGTGATATAATTATCTACTTAAAAAATTCTTCTACAGAAAAATTTTTGGAAATTATAGAAGAATATAGCAAGGTGTGTGCATGTAAGATCATTACACAGAAGACCATGGCCATTCTATACACTAACAACAAGCAATTAGAAAATGTGCTTAAAAAGAAGACACCTTTGACAATAGCATAAAATATAGAATACTTAGGAATAAATCTAACAAAGAACGTATAAGATCTCAAAAACAAAAAATAAAGTTATTGAGATTCAGAAAGACAATCTGAATTAAATAAAATTATTATTAATTAAATAAAAAGATATATCATGTTAAAGTGGAGGTAATATTAGTATCATAAAAATGATAATCCCTTCAATTGATTAATATGCAATTCCAATAAAAATACCCACAGAGAAAATTCATTACTGGTATTGGAAGAAAGAATTCCAAACATATGTTTTTTCTGAAAGTAGAAACTTTAAGATCACCACCTTATATAAAAGATATGAGATTGTGAGGGACCTAGTAATGTTAAAGTCTGAGTTACTGATACTATTGTTGCTTATTGTGCTGAATATCTTGCATTTGACTCGTTGAGATCTCCTTTCCAACCAGGAGGCTGGCCAGAATGGATCACATCAAATGGCTCCATAGCCCTCTGGATTTAATTGGATCAACCAATGGAGAGTTTCAGCAGGAGACCAGAGGCAGGGAGGAGAATGATATCATCTTGGGCTGACTGTCACCTAGTAGAAAATCACTGTTCTCCTCAAGGTGGCACGCTCCTCACAAATCTCTTTTTTCTGGTTCCAGTGACCACTCTGTCTCCTCATCTTTTTAGTACTATTGCCAATGATGTCCAAGTGTGATGATAGCTCCTACCTGTTACTTAACCACAGGTTATTGAAGTATCCATTGTGGTTTCTCCTACATCTGATCCACATCTCGTAAATTGTTCCATTGTAAATAAATGCTCTTCAAATTATCTTAAATTAAGTGTGCTTGAATGAACACCTATGTACAATAAATATCATTGAGTGAAGAAATCAAGTCTAAGTAATCTAGCATCCTGTCAGATAAAAGAGTACCTCAGTCTTGACATGACATATTGTATTACACAAAACTTTAGTGACTAGACATTGAATAAAAACCTCACTGATATTTAAGAACAACAAGGAAAACAAGATATTAAAATATAAAATATAGGTGGCATTTTGCTTATCTTTTCTATAAGTAGACCAGTTGAATATTAAAATATTACTTTTCCAGTTTACTTAACAAATATTGAGCATATAATAATGCAAAAAAACCCCTACCAGATCTATTTACAGTTAGTAGGATCCTTGTTTGATTATGTCTATGCAGAGGACCCTTAGACGTTTTTTTCAGACAGCATGGAGGAAGGTAGGAAGTAGAAATGAAAAACTTGTACTAAAATTTCCCCGTGAAATACAGAGTAACTTAGGATGCCATCCTTGTTGGTCTGGGATAATGAGAATTAGCCTACTGTACTCATATTAGGCCAGTTTAATTATTGAAGAAGGAGGATTTAGAGTAAGTGAGATAAGTGATTATTAAAGCACTGCTATAGAAAATTTGACAATTTTGAGTTATTAAACTAGTGATATCAGGGGAAATTTAATGGTAATCTTAAATGTGTATAGCATTTACATAATAACTACCTGATTTGTTAAAAAATCTCCACTAAGATTAAGATAAGATTGAAAATGGAGTGGGGTTGAAATCAGAAATCCCACAGTATTTTGGCTATAATAAGTGACTAGATATTACCTTGAATTACCAAGGGTGAATATTCATAAGCATTTATATAAATAATGCCATAGAAGTTTGACTATACAATATCCAACTCAAACTTAGACAACAGCAAAAGTATAACTAAAGCATCCATGTGGAGTAGCAATTTCTGCCATTCACAAAGCAGCCTTAACTCAATATATGAGTTAAACCATTAGTTTTTGGTCATAATGTCAAGTTATAACATGTGAACATTTACTCTGAGAGATTGTAGAGTATACTTTATTGAGATGCCTGAAATTTGGCTAAACCCAAAGTATCATATGGTTTGGGTAGCCTGCTTAGAGATAAAAAGATGAATCATGGTGTTTACAGCCCAAGGAGTCTATGATTCATAAATTATTATCTAAAATGTAATCTAGAAAGAAAATTTGGCTTGTGACTGCATACATATGTCAGTAAAGTTTAAGAAAGTGGCATATATATGCAAGCTAAATTACTCTCCAAAAACAGAGGATGGATCTGAAAACATCAGCTTTTCTCTGACACTAGAAGTCTACCAATCAATCCAGCCCCTACACTGACCAGATTCTATGTGCCCGACTCCCTGCCAGAGATAATGAGGGAAACAAGAGTCTTATTTTAAGATATTTACCATCTGGGTGGACAACTATAAAATAATCCAAGACTAACCAAGTGTTTCTAACAATGTGACATTATTTATTAGTTCTATGGAAATTCAGAAATGGTAGAATTTGGTGTAAATAAATCTAATAATATTCCTAAAATATGAATAATGACAATAATAGCTAATATTTATTGCCACCTTACATTGCCAAGCACATAGTAATCATCACCTATCATTAGTTATGATTATTGTATGTCCTATGCACTGTGATAAGAACTACTTTCACCATTTTATAATAGTAATCACATAAATTGGGTACTATTGATGACATGAATTCAACAATATATGTTAAATGTATAGACAAATGAATGGATGAGTGAGTAGAAAAAACCTGAGGCTCAGAAAGTTTAAATAACTTGCCTAAATTCATATGACAGAAGGATTTGAAACTTAAGCTGAGCCTTAAAATACGAGTAGCTTTTGGACAGGAAAGGAAAGGGGAGATGCCAAATATGGGAAACGGCAAGAGGAAAGGGTACACAAGCAGAATGAACTCCACATGCTTATGAGAATAAGAAAGATTACGTCTAATAGAGAGATTAGACAGGGATTTGTGTGGTGAAGTAATAGGGAGTACATTTTGGTATAGGATGGGAACAATACATTTCCTTGAAGTCTAGGAAGAAGAGTTTGAACATGATGCAGTGACTGTAAGCAGAGAGACGTGAGGAAATTTTTGTTTAATAAAGGTGTAAACAGGCTGCATTGAATAGTGTGGATTTGACAGAAAGAACCTATCCAATATAGGAAGAATTTGCAGTAATCTAAACATAGAATTATGAAGGTCTGGATTTTGGTAGTGATCGCACAGGAAATAAAAAAGAAAAGCCTAAGAAATATTTTGAAAGAAAAAAACGGATATAGAAGAGAAAGAAAAAGATTAAGCAAGGAAGAAACCAGTGTTTAGTGGGCAAGTATATCAAATGATGATTTCACTAAAAGAAAAATAGACATAGAATATATTGTCTTTCCTCCCTAAAAGAAAAAAGAAAAAGAAATCGACATCAGTTGAAGGAGAGAGAAAAATTTAATATTGAGTTTAAGGGGATAGTGTTACCTCCAAATGTAGATAGTCTGTGCTTAGGTGAAAAGATCAGATTAAGATACAGGGACAAAAATAGGCTTAGGGAGACAGATTTTTAAGTCATGATAGGAAAAAGAGGCACATGGGAAGAATATAAAAAGCAGACTTGATGGAAGAGAGGACCCAAGTTCAAGTTCTGACTGTGAAATTGATCTTGAGTTAAGTCGCTTAATATCTCTGAAACACAGTTACTTTTTAAGTGGAGAAGATAGTAGTTATTTCACAGTATTCCGAGCATGCAAAGAGAAAGGGCTCTGCAAGCTCTAAAGCTGTGTAGATAAAGATGCTTTATATGGTTAAGGTCATGAAAATGGAAGAGTAGCTATTTTAAGCTACGTATTTCTTAAAGACTTTGAAGTTGAGACTTCAGCCTCCCTTCCTTGGCTGAAGTTCCACTTCTTACTGTGTTAGAGAGCAGATGAGTCATTACTACAGACATTAAAAGGTCAGTTGGCCTGTCTGCTTCCAAAGCACAGTAAAAATAATACCAAAGACTTTCTAAATTCTGACAAAATCTTTGAATAATCATCTTTGGGGATTGCTTAATTAGAGAAATATAATTTTAACTAGCAAAAAAAGGAATAAGCCAGATAAATTTCCAGTTCAAAAATTATTTTTATGGCATATTTACATAAGTAAAGAAGCATCCTAAATATCACTTATATTTATCCTTTATTATTAGTTTTCAACTCTGAAATTGTCTAATACTAAATTATAAATTGACACATTTCAGCACATTGAGCATGCAAGATAACCAATTCATTGATTTTATTAGACTTTTTTTTTTTTTGGTGAAGAAGATTGGCCCTGAGCCAACATCTGTGCCAGTCTTCCTGTACTTTGTACATGGGATGCCACCACAGCATGACTTGATGAGTGGTGCATAAGTCCAGGCCTGGGATCTGAACCTGTAAACCCTGGGCCTCTGAAGCAGGAGCGCATGAACTTAACCACTATGCCACTGGGCTGGTCCCTAGACTTTTTAAAGTTACTATTGCATTGAAACAAATAATACTACCTTAGGAAAAATTTGAAACATAGATGCCTGAACAGAGTACAAGCTCTTAGAGAGGAGGGACCAGGTAGGTTTTGTGTCCTTAGAGTATGTTTATAATATCAATATTTTATTTTTTTAATTATTTATTTATTCTTTTTTTTTTGGTGAGGAAGATTGGCCCTGGGCTAACATTTGTTGCCAATCTTCCTTTTTTTGCTTGAGGAAGATTGGCCCTGGGCTAACATCTGTGCCCATCTTCCTCTATTTTGTATGTGGGACGCTGCTACAGCATGGCTTGATGAGCAGTGTGTAGGTTTGAGCCTGGGATCTAAACCCACAAACCCCGGGCTGCTGAAGCAGAGTGCCCAAACTTAACAAGTACACCACCAGGCTGGCCCCTCATTATTTTATTTTTAACAACTAATCTGAAAAAATATTTTTGGTTGGATGAGATCTGTGGATCTTGGTATTTCTTAAGGAAATCACAACTCAAGTGTGGGTACATAATGACAAATTGCCTAATATAAGTTCCAAATAAATTGTGATTACATTTTACTTTCTTATTTTCCTTTATTTTTGGTATGCTAGTCAAGGTCAGAGCTATTCATTATAGATGTCCATAGATATCACAATTCCACTTTCCAAAAGTATTCATAGAATTATACGGAAATTATTCCAATTCTCATTAATATGCTTGAACTTCCCCAGAATAGAACTATTTAATTTAGCTTTGCATACCCAGCACCTTGGACAGTGCCGAGCGTAAACTAAGCACTTACTATCTATTTTGGAGCAGACGAATACATGAATGATTTTGTCCTGATACTATAGTTGTCTTATATAAAGCTGGAGATACTAATCACCAGGACTTGGATATCTTTTTTATTTTGCTGTAATGGTGTTGCTTGTATGCAAACTACTCCCAAATTGTTTTTATTTTATTTTTAATGCAAGATGTTACACTTAGAAAATAAAATCTCTTACACTAATATTCATGCTGGCATAAACAATTAGTTTTTCAAGATACTGATCTCCTTTTACCTACAAAACCACGATACTGATGTAAAAGAAATTTAATTACAAAATATCCCCTTTCTAAAGCAGTCCTTACTTTTATTCTCATCTTCAAATTCGCCAAGGAATTCTTAGAGGTAGGAGGGAGACCTTCATGCTCCCCCCTCCCAAAAAGAAAAAAACGAAACTGGAAGAGAAAAGAGAATTTTCCAGTCGGATTTTAAAAATATTATTACTGTGGAATGCTATGGTTTAGTGTGCATTGTAAAGGCATATATTCTGAATTCCCTTTTTTCCCCTGAATTCTCTTTAAGCTCATATCTTATAAATACACTCCTGATGATTCCTGTTATCCTCATGCACCACTATAAAGATTACGGATCCTAGCAATTGTTCCTTGGATTCACAGTGGAAACTAGAACTTCATAAAGGGGAGAAGAAAATGTACCGAAGGCAAACCAGTCTTTAAACGATCTCTGTAAACCGATATTTATTCGGTTTGCACTAAATTAGTCGTTGCACTAAATTGCACAATAACCCTTTGTCCGCGGGACGGTGGGTCTGGCAACCATTATCTCCTCGTGGAAACGACGTCTGCTGACTCCGCCCGGGCTGGGGGTGGGGAAAGTGCACCGCGTGGAGAGCTCCACTGAGAATTAAAGTGAGCGAACAAAGAGAACTCCCAGCAGCCGCCCGCCAGCGCCTCGCAGCAGCATCATGAGACGTCAGTCACGCCCAGGACGCTGTTGGAATCCGCCTCCCTGAGAAAAGAGCTCGAGTAAATAATTGATGGAGATTGATCCAGCCCAGGACAAAGCTTTACAGAAAACCAGTGCTTCCGATTTCGAGAGGTTTGGGAATCTTCTACCAAGTACAGGATATGGGACTTTGAGCGCGACCACTGGTCTTCCATCCTGGGCGTGGCTCTGGCCTTTTTGTCTTCTTGCCCACCCACGCCTCCTCGCCCCCGTCCCTGCCTTCTTCTCTTTCCTCTTGAAAGTAGCCTCTCTTTGGTGACTTCTACCCTGTCCTCCCTTGCAATTCTGCCCCCTCCCCTGCGGGGTCCGGTGAGGTCAGCTCATGAATATCTGTGCACTTCCTGGGGAGCGTCTGGCACGGCTTGGTACCTCGCGTGTTCGCCTCCTCTGAGCCGCAGCTCCAGCCCAGCCGCGGACTGCCCGAAAGGAACTCGCTCTGGGGCTGCTGAGTCTGCACGTTAACGCCATTGTTTGGAGAAATCGAGTGGGTGTGGAATTGGAGCGAGCGGGCCCAAAGTCGTGCTCAGCCAGAAAGTCGCATAATATACTACGAAGTTAAACTTTCCTCGTCTCTGAAAGCCACAATAATAAACCCTGAGATCCCTGGAAGATCAAAAGGAAAGGCTGTTGATTTGCATCAACTTCGAAACATCGCCTCTGCTGAGAAGTGAGCAGTTCCTCTGGATTTCTAAAGGGATGGGGATGAGAGACGGGGTGGGTCAGTGGGCAGATAAAACTGTATTTTAAAAATGCTGGTTTGGGCCGCTCGGGGGTTGCTTGGTTGGTGATTTCCACGGGTGAAGCTTTGAAGAGACACAGCTTGTCACTTTGTAAGAACCACGTGACAGAAGCCAGATTGTGGGAGCTGGGTTCCTGGAACCCGAGCTTTCTCCTGGGTTAGAGCTGTATGGGGGCCGAGTTGAAGCGTTCTCTGGTGGCACTCAGTTCCAGAGTAATTCTGCCTAATTCAGAACAAAAATAAGGTTGTGTTGGCAATATGACTTGTTTGGTCCACATTACTATGACCTGTGCTGATGAACTGGGCTCTTCCAGGAGCATGTGGCTCCAGGAGAACATGTAGAAAATAAGTTGACCGGCAACTTTTTTTTTTTTCTCTAATGTCTTCTTTGTTCACTGTTGTTTTCCAAACCTAGTTGGAAGGAGATGCTGGAAAGAGAAAGGGAGGTGGACAAGGATGCTTCCAGTAATATTCCTTTATAAAATGAGGCATTACCGCACATTGACAAATAACAGGAATAATGGGAGTAAAGTAACCAACAGGCATCTCCTCTCCTAAAAGGAGTTTTTTTCTAAGTAGAACTTTCTGCCTAGTCATGCCCTTTTCAGTACTTTAGAGAGAAATTATAGTTTTAATGAAAAGGCACCTGATTGACTAGCTGACTAGCTAGCTGGATCACTAGGGAGAAGAACCCAGGAGGCAATGGCTTGCTATTTTCCGGATTTTAAAAGCCAGTGATGGATTTATCTTAGAAAAAATGCACAATACAAATTGACCTTATCACCATGAGTGAGGCTGCACCAGCTGTCTTGGGTGCAGGGTCATTCTGCCTCAGAATTTGGTTCCATAGGAGGGACTGGGCACTTTAAAAGTACAACTTTGCTTATGATATGCCATGTAAGAAGATGCTTAAGAATGAAAATATTTTATATCTAACAATTACACTTAAAACTAAAATGATTCACAAAAACTATGGAATTTGGATAAGTTTAGAAAAAGTCATCACCTGTAATTTAAGAAATTGTGCAGAGCCTCGAATAAACTTTTCCAAAAGCATTTTAAAAATTATTTCCCCAAGCCGAAAAAAATCCCTTTAGGGTTGCTAATGACTAGACCATATAGATGATTCCTAATGCCATTATTTTCTTGAAACTGAAGTTGATTTAAAGTCATTCATTATTTATATTTTTTTTAGTTCTACTCTAAAGGAAATTGGATGCATTTCTCTAACCAAGAACAACATTAAGCGTTAGAACTGTTTGAGAGAAGTGCCATTTATCCGTAGCAAATTTTCTCTAGGAACCTACATCATAACTCTTTTCCTCTAACTGACCCTTGGGAATATTAATTAAATAAAACCATCTCCACTAAACTAGGCTTTAAAATGCAGGTTTGATAGTGAGGAAAAGCAAAGTTGAAAAAGCAGGGCATTGACATGTAGACATCTCCTTTTCCTTCTGAAGCGTTTTCTTGAGCTTATCCTCTTTTTTTTTTTTTTTTTTTAATCTCTCTTCTTAGCAATCCTTTCTGACTCTATATCTCGCCCTTGCCAAAACCTGCTCCCGTGAAAATGTTAGGTTTAGCTGCTTTCCGATCGTCATCATTCTGCTGAAGTGGAGTGAGATGGAGATCGCGCCTCCCTGGGCGAAGTGAGAATTGACAATTGTGCATCCTATTCCTAAAGTCAAGGGTTATATTAAGCGCCTTCCAAATCTCATTTTCTAGGGCCTCTCTTGCTTAAGAAAATCACTCTTTGCTCTGTAACAATTCAGACATGCTGTGCGCTTCCCTTCTTTTGTTTCTGTCCCAGACTAGAAAGAACGGTTGGTGGCGGTGAGGAGGAAAGAGAATGATCCGGTGATGGACCATTCTAAATCGCATCCGGTAGATTTCTCCTAGACTGCCATGAGTCAGCCACCGACGGGGGGCGCTGCCCCTGCCACCACCGCAGCTTCTGCCGCCACCGCTGCCACAGAAGCTCGCCTGCACCCGGAGGGCAGCAGCAGAAAGCAGCAGCGTGCTCAGTCACCCGCTAGACTGAGGGACAATTCCGTCCGACAGACAACCGCGGCCACTCGGTCCCCGGCGGGGGCCGGCACTAAGGTCAATTCTGTTCGACAGCAGCAGCTGCAGCAGCAGCAAGGCAACAAGACCGGGAGCCGCGCGGCGCCTCCGGCCAGCGCCCGAGGCGGCGGAGGCGGGGCGGAGAAGGCAGCGCCCCTGGCGCCCAAAGGGGCCGCGCCGGGAGCTGTCCAGCCCGCGCCTGGTGCTGAAGCGGCCCCCGCGGCGACCCTGGCCCCGGTGGGAGGCAGGAGGCCTGGCCCGTCGGAGGAGCCGCCCCGGGAGCTAGAACCCGTGTCCTCTAAACTCGGGGAACCCCCTCCGCTCGGGGAAGGAGGAGGAGGGGGTGGGGAAGGAGGAGGAGCCGGCGGCGGCTCCGGGGAAAGGGAGGGGGGCGCTCCGCAGCCGCCGCCGCCGCCGCCGCCCAGGGGCTGGCGAGGGAAAGGCGTACGCGCCCAGCAGAGGGGCGGCAGCGGCGGGGAGGGGGGCTCCCCTTCGCCATCCTCCTCCTCTGCGGGCAAAACCCCAGGCCCTGGCAGCAGAAACTCCGGAAGCGGCGTGGTGGGGGGCGGCAGCGGTGGCGGAGGGAGCTACTGGAAGGAAGGATGTCTGCAGTCTGAGCTCATCCAGTTCCATCTCAAGAAAGAGCGGGCGGCAGCGGCGGCGGCCGCGGCTCAGATGCACACTAAGAACGGCGGTGGCAGCAGCAGCAGCCGCAGCTCCCCGGTCGCTGGCGCCCCTGCCATTTGCGAGTCCCTCGCAGTCCCTTCCTCCTCCCCAATGGCGGCGGCAGCAGAAGGCCCCCAGCAGAGCGCGGAGGGCAGCGCGAGCGGTGGGGGCATGCAGGCGGCGGCGCCCCCTTCGTCGCAGCCGCACCCGCAGCAGCTCCAGGAGCAGGAAGAAATGCAGGAGGAGATGGAGAAGCTGCGAGAGGAAAACGAGACTCTCAAGGTGAGGAGGGTGGGGGGGAACCTGGTGGGGGAGGGGTGGTGTGGGCCTCGGAGGATTAGGGCGTGTCCGGGCGGGGGTGAGAGGCTGCTAACCTGTCAGGGAGCCTTAAAGAGGGAGGGGAACAGGAAATGAGGGGAGGGGGTTCCTCGGCCTTTTCTGGATTTAAAACAGCCTGAGATTAGTAGCGTCTGGTTTTAATTTAAATCCAAATCTAGGCCTTTGTTTCTCTAATTATCATGGCTTGTCCCACTTTTTCATGGAGAAAGCTAGAGTAGGAGAGAGAGAGAAGGCCTAAAGAGGGCCCATTTTTTTAGTTTCTTCTCTTTCATTCAGCTCCATGTTACTCCTGTCTCATGGAGAGGAGGCAATAAAGCTGAGAATTTGGAGTTGGGATGGGGTGTACGCGGAGTATGTCGGAGGGGTGGAGGGCGAGGCTAATTTTGACCCACGGCCTGTCACCGCCTCAGAACGAGATCGATGAGCTGAGGACCGAGATGGACGAGATGAGGGACACTTTCTTCGAGGAGGATGCCTGCCAACTGCAGGAAATGCGCCACGAGTTGGAGAGAGCCAACAAAAACTGCCGGATCCTGCAGTACCGCCTCCGCAAAGCCGAGCGCAAAAGGCTCCGCTACGCGCAGACCGGGGAGATCGACGGGGAGCTGCTGCGCAGCCTGGAGCAGGACCTCAAGGTCTGCGGCGCGGGGCTCGGGGGCGCGCGGCAACGGCGGCGGCGGGGCGGGGGGGGCTCTGGTCAAGGGCTTCTGTGCTGAAGGGCTTCAGTGGTGACTGGCAAAGAGCTTTAGCGACACGGAGCTTCGCAGCGCTGACCACAGAATATCGGGATCCGGGAAGGGGAAGAGGGAGAACAGACAGGTGGGTCTGAAGACTCGAGTATGTGTGGAAGGTCTTGACGCGAGCGAGGCCTGGGGGCTCTCCTGGGAGTAAGAGTGACTCTTCCAGAGGTGGGAGGAGGGCGCCTCCGTCCCTAGCGGAAACAAGGGCGTGGCAGGGCGCAGGATCCGGCCTTGATCTGGCCTCCGGAGGCTGCCTTCCAAGTGAAGGCCGGGTGGAACCAGGCACTCAAGAACAGCGCGATGAAGACTTCTCTGGAGGAGTTGAAGCCCAGAATAGGAACAACACTGGGAAGATATTAGAGCTAAGATTTCTCTCTGCAAGATCCCCGGCCCCCTTCTTCTGGGACTCCTTCCTTTCTGTGCTTAGCACTACAATAACTTCCGGAAAGGAAACCTGTCCGCTTGCGGCCCTTCTTGGAGAAGTGAGGGGAGAGGGAACTAAATGAAAGAACCTCATTCTTAGTGTGAAGTTGCTCCTTCAGAATCTCCCCCAGTGGAGAAATTTTAACCTTGAAATGCAGTTTTTAGGCCGGTGTGGGCCGTTCAGTTCAGTTTGACTGTAGGCAGATTCACTGACAATGCAAATCAGATGTTATCTTCATAGCCATGGACAAAGAAACAAATATAATTTTGATTGTATTAACTTCAGCAAGATATAAAAAATCAAGTGTAATTATCCTATATTTGTTTTATTGAAAACTATGAGAAAATATTTTATCCAAGTCATTGTAGTATTTCTCTTTTTTTTCTTTTCCTGACGTTTGTCAAGTGCTCACTATGCACCAGGCACTGTGACAAGTATTGTTACACATATTATTATCTCATTTAGTTTTCAAGGAAAAAAAAAAACTATAAGGTAGAGATTATTAATGGCATCATTTAACAGGTGCCCAAGCTGAACCTTTTCCAGAGGTGAAGTGCCTAGCTTCCAGACCTGGAACTCAACTAGTAGGTGGCTAGGCTGGCTCTCCACTCAGTCTAACCCCACAGCCTGTCCTGAGCCACTACACCAGACTGCTCTACTTTCTTCCAAGCCCTAAAATTTTCAAGATAACTTCAAAACTGGAGGCAAAAATGCACACTGTCATTTTTTTAAAAAAACTTAATCTCAAGGACTGAAATGCTTCCTAAAACTAAGCATGTGGAGATACAGGGTCAAAATTCAAGCCCCATACCCCACTTGTGAAAACTTTGTTTTCTAGTCTTCAAAATGAGTATTAATAGAAGCATCTACCTCATAGTTTTTTTGTAGAATTAGAGGAGATATGTGAAATTTCTCTACACATAATAAAACACAGTTGAACATTTATTATCATGGTGTCATGTAAAGGTTAAGGGAGCAGAGTTGAGAGCCAGACTACCTGGTCATTTGTTAGCTGTATGACTTTGAGCATTTTACTTCAAATCTCTGAGACTCAGTTTCCTCATCTATAAAATATAGGAATAATAACAGTACCTATTTCATGGGATTGTTGTGAGGATTAAATGGTTTATATGTGTGAATGGCTTATATGTAAAGCCTCTGGAAGGATGCCTGGCGTATGGTGAACACTATATAAGTATTGGCTCTTACTACTTTTAATATGAATATCACTTTAGGTCATTTATTTTGTTGTCTTTAATTATATTCTATTGTTACAAACGCTTTCATTTAGGTTGCAAAGGATGTATCTGTGAGACTTCACCATGAACTGGAAAATGTGGAAGAAAAGAGAACAACAACAGAAGATGAAAATGAGAAACTGAGGCAACAGCTTATCGAAGTTGAGATTGCAAAGCAGGCTTTACAGAATGAACTGGAAAAAATGAAGGAGGTTAGTGTTCGATTATCTCATAATGTGCTATGTATTTTTAGCTCTTTAGAAAAGATTCCCAAGGACTAATAGGACTATTAAAATAATTCAGTTTTTTTATGATTATAGGAAAGTTAGTTGTTCTTACCCAGTATAGTAACAGATATATGATTTCATACTAATAAATAAATAGCAAAGGAAAAATTTTGGCCTTAGCCCTGCCTCTAATTTGACATATATGAGCTGTGACTGATGTTTGATCCTGTGTCATCTAAATGTGTATGTTAATTAAATAAATTACACAGCTAAACCAAACACAAAGTGTGTCAAGAGTATGAAGAAATATGCCTTGTATTAGTGGAGGTAAAGAGCTAGTCCTGTGAGATTACTACTGAGTTCGTAGAACCACAGACTTTTAGGATGAAAAAGGTCATTTAATCTAATCTAATCATTGCTTGAATCCTTGTTGTAACAGATCCCCCAAATAATCTAATGCTGAGAGCATCACCAGGGATAAACCCTTAAGATCTTCTGCAGAAGCCAGTGCTATCACAGCATAGCTGTTTAAAGGCTTTCTTTAGTTGAAATCTATTTAATTATAACTTTCGCCAGTTCATCTGGGTTCTACCCTTTAGGGGAGAAGGGTCAGAGTTCTCTTCCACATCAGCTATTTGAAGATTCCTACCATGTTTCCCCTGTTCTTCTCAAAGAACAAAATCAGTGTCAAAGAAAATAATTGGAGGAGAAAAGAAACTGAAAAGATCTAACAAGAAATAATTAGCTTTGTGATAAGTTACAATTTGAATTAAAATAATATTCTTCTTTGAAAACTGCCTGAGAATGTACAGTGGAACTTGTGAAAGCTAAAGAGAATTAGCAAATGCATACGTGGTACTTGGAACATTTTCCTCTGCTTAAATATGCAGAATTTAAATGAAAATCCTAATCTTTCTGTGAACTAACAGAAATCGCACCTTCCATTGCTGTGCTTATCTCAAAATGGAATAAAAATATATCTACCATGTAACGGTGAAAATATCAATAGTCTGATTAATAATATTTAGTGGCAAGAATTTGTAGAAAACCGTTTCAGTGGAATGAACTATTGTGATCTAAGTTTCTACTTATTCTTATATTATCCT
Organism: Ceratotherium simum simum; assembly: GCF_057802395.1. Lineage (NCBI taxonomy): Eukaryota > Metazoa > Chordata > Mammalia > Perissodactyla > Rhinocerotidae > Ceratotherium > Ceratotherium simum. The sequence goes on along the minus strand of NC_141918.1, from coordinate 47,361,212 downwards.
GACTTGAAACATTTTTTAACATGACAAATTAGGGCAAAATCATTTTAGTGATATGTAATTGTTGGCTAATACCTAAAGGTGGCTGTGTGTTGCAGTAGAAAAACATGGAGACTGGGATCCATGTGACTGTCTTCACCAGTAACTAACTGGGTGACTTAAAAGGCCTCTAACTTCTACTTGCCTCTGTTTATTCAGTTGTAAAATGCTGTTTTCCATGATTCTCAACATCTCCTGCGGCCATCATGACTTTTATCGTGAAACCCAAGACATTACCATTAAAGAGCAGCATAGATTTTTTTCTAAAGTTAGGAGATCACATATGAAAATAATATAGATTTAAATATATGTTTCCTCAGCAATACTTGTCAAATATGGAAAGTTTGAGTTCCAAGAAACAAACTGAGTAGGCAGGTGTATTAGTTTGCTAGGGCTGCCTTAACCAAATACCACAAATTGGATGGCTTAAACAATAGAAATCTACTTTCTTACAATTCTGGAGGCCAGAAGTCCAAAATTCAGGTGTTGGTAGGGTTGACTTCTTCTGAGGGCTGTGAGGGAAGGATCTGTTCCAGGCCTCTCTCCTTGGCTTATAGATGGCCATCTTCACATTCACATGGCATTCTCTCTGTAGCTGTCTGTGTCCAAATTTCCCCTTCTTGTAAGGACACTGGTCTTATTAGATTAGGGCCCACACAAATGACCTCAATGTAGCTTGATTGCCTCTGTAAAGACTGTATCTCCAAGTAAGATCACATTCTAAGGTACTTGGGGTTAGGACTTCAACATATGAATCCAAGGGACGCAATTCAACCTCTAACAGTAGCTATTAAATACCTTGTTACGGGCCAAGAGAAAGTTCATTGTCAGTTCCATTAGGCTTCATTCCAGTTTCATACCTCTCTTGACTTCTTCCATATTCTGTGTTTATACAATTAAAAACATTCAAGTTAAAAAACTTCACTTGATTAACAGGGATGAAAGAGAAATACCTTGTGATTTGGTATCATATGAATGTGTTTCAAGTGGGTATCTGGAAAGTTGAATTTAAGAATGGCATAAGAGCTTTCTGATTTTCATCCTGTTCCAGGAAAGGGGAAAATGCCTGTAGGCTGGCTGTCCATTAGCCAGACAGATGGGATCTCTCCCATCTTCACATAAAAGCCAAAATAATCTGGCTACCAGAAAGAAGGGCTGAAACCTGGGAATGTCCTCAAGGGGAATCATTGTGAACCTGCATTTCCTTGATTCGGTTCCCCACACCCTTACCTGTGACTATTTCCTCCTTCAGGGCTCTAACTCTGGATTGGGAAAACACTTGCAATACCAAGCAGTTTGGGTAAATATGTTCATGCCAATGAGGCAATTCACATTCTCCTTGGAGTTATAAAAGCCGAATGCCAATCCCTCATTAGGGACTACAACAGTAAAAGTGTAAGGAATTTAGGAGCAGGTATGCAGAACATCAGCTTTTAAAGTAACCTTTTATTAAAAAGATGAGCTCTAAAATAGCATTTACAGGTTGGAATATGGGTGGTGGTGGGGAAAAGAAATAGAAATAGAGAGGAAGGGTGAGTGAGTGCAAGATGAAGATCTGAGGGGTTCTAAATGTTATACAGGGAAAGTGAAAATATTCTGGCAGGAAGTTTTATAATCATTCATTTGAGGTTGACCTTCACAGTGTTCAGAAAAGTGTCAGAAGTAGAAAAAGTAGTTTAAAATTATTGTTTAGAAATCAGAAATGGTCCATTAAAAAGAGATTTTTGTAATGGTAATTTCATTATCCTCCAAGAAGAGACCGAGCTGCAGTAATAACTGGCTCATTTTGCTGGGTAGGAGCTGTAAGTTTGAAGCCTGAATTGTCCTTGTATCACTGCAACAGCTCTAGTTAATCATTGGCTTCTGGGTTGTAAAATGAAAGCATATTCAAGTCCTTGGTGGGTTTTAACCACACAACTGTCATCCCTTTGTGGCATTCTACCAGTGGAGAAAATAGAGCCAGCCCAACCTTTCCATTATGAAGAAAAGACACTAGTTATGGAGTAAAATCATAAAATGTGAAATAGAATATACTAGAGAGAAGCAATCCTCCAATTCCCAGTTTTTAGTTTCTTATATGGAGTCGTATGGATGCTGAACAGCACAACTGGGACCAATAAGCCATCTGCTGAAGTTTGGAAACCATTTACTAAGAGTTTAACTGGCTTTGAGGGTGTTGATCCATTGCTCTCAAGGCTAGTGGCTGCACAAGGTCTTATGCACCTGCTCACATCCATCTGCTTATCTTCTCTCCCTAAGATTATGGAGTAGGCACCTCGAGGTAAGAAGAGTTGAGTAGAGGTAGGACAGAGGTAATTACTGAGTCTACTGCAACTCATTGCTTGTATCAAAACAGCTGATATTCTGCCAACTGCAAACTAGAGGGACCTCTTAGGATGCTGCCTTAGAATCTTAATGGCATTCTCTTCCTGATTATAAAACATTGATTGCCACTAGCAGTATGCTTTCTTGCAGTAGAAAATGCCTTTACCTTTATGTAACCTGGGAAAAATGATGGTCTATCTTTCAGCATCACAAACAACTAGAGAGACAGAGGTTTTTGTAAAAGTTATTTCATGGAAACTACGACTAGCTCTTTGAATGCCAGGGTGAGTTAATGCATATATAGCATAAAGCGAGGACATGGAGGAAGCTCGTATAATAGGGAGGAGGCTCTGTGCGGGGTGACTCTCTGCTACAGTTAGTTGAGGGTCACTGCCCTCCATGAAGTCCTGTTTTTCAGGACTTTATTTATTTTCAAAGCTCTATTTCAAAACCCCTTTGCTGTGCACGAGGTGGGGGGTCTTCTCATGTCACCATTAAAGGTCTGATGCTTGGAGAAGCACTGATGATAGATGTTTGGGAAAGAAAGAATCAGCAGAGGACCTTTGAAGATGGAAAAGGGAGAAAGAGTAACTGAGATGGTGATGATGATGAGAACTGTTTGACAGATCTTTTTCATTTCAGAATCTGTACTCTGTGTTATCTCATCCCTCACCCTCACACAAGGGACTTAAAAGAAAATGATTTCCTTAACTTTTCCTGGTCTTTGCTCTAGAGGGCTCTTAACTGGCCTACTGCAATAGTACCATCTGTCTTGGGACTTTAGTTTTCTGTGCACTTGGTTAATATATCCTATCCATTACAATGAACTTTCATTCTAGAGCACAAAAATAATTAATACTATAAATTTCAACAGTAGTGCCTCTGTTTTTTCGGTTTTTTTTTTTTTAAGAATACATGGGGAATACGTCTGTTTACTCAGACTCTCTTTACAAGATAAAACACTTTAATAAACAAATGCTTGTCCTGCCTGTTTACAATTACCTGTTTATTTTCTTATGTAAAATAAATAACTATTCTAGCTATATTTGGTTTTGATAAGGCATGTTTATCTAAGTTTTAAAGTGCAAAAAAGAAATATTGAGTGGTAAATCAGCAAAGAAGCGGCTCAAGAGACAGTTTTTTTTACTGATGTTTTAATAGTTTATAACATTGTGAAATTTTGGGTTGTACATTTTTGTTTGTCCATGACCATATATAAGTCTCCCTTCACCCCTTGTGCCCACCCCCCACCCCCATTGCCCCTGGTAACCACAGTACAGTTTTCCCTGTCCACGTGTTGGTTTATATTCCACATATGAGTGAGATCATACAGTGTTTGTCTTTCTCTTTCTGGCTTACTTCACTTAACATAATACCCTCCAGGCCCATCCATGTTGTTGCAAATGGGACGATTTTGTCTTTTTTTATGGTTGAGTAGTATCCCATTATATATATATACCACATCTTCTTGATCCAGTCATCAGTCGAGGGACACTTAGATTGCTTCCACTTCTTGGCTATAGTGAATAATGCTGCAATGAACATAGGGGTGCATAAGCCTCTTTGGATTGTTGATTTCAGGTTCATTGGATAGATTCCCAGTAGTGGGATGGCTGGATCATAGGGTATTTCTATTTTTAATTCTTTGAGGAATCTCCATACCGTTTTCCATAGAGGCTGCACCAGTTTGCATTCCCACCAGCTGTGTATGAGGGTTCCTGTTTCTCCACATCCTCTCCAACATTTGTTGTTTTTTGTCTTGGTGATTATAGCCATTCTGACGGGTGTGAGGTGATATCTTAGTGTTGTTTTGATTTGCATTTCCCTGGTGATTAGTGATGTTGAACATCTTTTCATGTGCCTATTGGCCATCTGTATATCTTCTTTGGAGAAGTGTCAAGAGACAGTTTTAATGGAGAATTTCTTTGGCATTTGAATATTTTCCCCTGGTTCTGGTAGTTAACTTATAATTTGAAAAAAAATGGAACAGCAGTCATTGATATTTTTTAATGAAATTGCCATAAATATTTTGAAATGCATCAATTGAACACCGTGACTTTAGTCACGTGTTCTCAGAGGCAGCAGTTTGTTGAACCATGTAGGCAGGAATAATAGAGACTAAATTAAAAACAAAGAAGAACATGCCAGGTAAGCATAGGAAGGCTTGTTTTCTGGGTCACCATATGTTGTGAATGCATTTTTAAAGATGTATTTATTTAGTAATTATAAACTTTATTGGATTTTTTCATGAAATTACATATGCAGTTGCATGCATTCTGAGGTGATTCCCAAGATGCAGTCTTGGCTAAGTGGCTCTTTCTTTCACCCAGATGCCAAGCCTCCAGCAAAAGCAAAGTAGTACACAGATGAGAAAATCTCTGTTGGTGGATTATTTTGTGGAAGATATTGAACTTTTATTATAAACTTCAAATTTCTGGTTTTCTACATGAAAATACACATCAGCATCACACACCCTACATAGTTAATTAGATTCCAGTTCCTTTCTTGGCTGGAATGCTGAACTTTATATTCTTGAAACAGTAAGACACTGTACAACTATGGATTTTACCTGATTAAGCATCTCCAGTTGAGTATATATGCAGTTCCCATTTAAAATATCTGTTGATTTTGATGTTTGCACTGTCATGGCTTCATAGAAATTGTTGAATAAATGTATGTTGAAATGTTTGTTGCATTTGCGGTAAACCATATCCATGAGAACTAAGTTTTCAGCACTGGACTCTGCCAGTTTAACAGAGGTCTGGGGCTCTAGGCTGAACTTTGAATGATCTGCCCCTGAGAGATGAGCAGCTTATCAGTGTTTAAATATCTCCATGGAAGTATGTTACCTACATAGTTATTGAAGAGTTGTTTACTTCTCTGACTTCTATAACCAACCTACCTTAAAAGGGGATTTGAAATGGTTCACAGTGAATTGTAACCATTGAAATCAGCGTTTAAAAATTTGATCAAGTTAGAATTCTGAGAAGATGAAGGAAAACTTAATCCAAGAGATGTACATTGTTATGAAGCAGCTCTGAGTTTAATAGCAATCAAGGCAGGGAGAGAAATATTGAAAGAAATTCTTTCCTTGCTATAACCAGATGTGGAGGCAACATCGAATTTCACATTAAGCCTACAGAACAAGCATGAAGAAAATCAATTATGGTACAACAAAATGTTGACAATTATAAACAGATTTTACATGGCAACCAATGAATGGATGAGCCTTCTAAACAGTTGTCAAGTTCTCATCTATACAGTCAATAAATATAGGAATTGAAGTTTTGCAGAAAATAAAATTAAGACATTTTGTCATTAGCTAGAAATTTGAGTGTGGTTTATTAGAAAGTGCCTGTGTCCTGGAGGCTGGAAATTAGCTTCGAGGGCTCACCTCTCATTCCCTGTGACCTTGCGTAAATAACTCAAAATTTATAGGCCTCTGTTTCTTTATTCCTAAATGCAGAAGTTAAATGGAGTGCTCTTAAAGGTTCCTATAAAAATGGCACATTCTACTTTGTCTCTGTTTCTACATCTCTGTTCTCCCTGGAAGTTTTATTCATAGTCAGGTATGCCATTCCATTTCATTATTATTATTTTATTACTGTAATTATCTTTTTCATTTATTCAATCAACATCTATTTATTGAACGACAATTTATAGACCTGCAGTAGTGTGGCCGTATAGATACCACAGAGGATACAAAGATACAGATATCAAAGCATTGCATTAAACTCAGAGTTTGCACTCGGTGAGAGTTCTACTGAAGGGTTTTTAACCACAAAGACTAAGACCTATAATGTTCTCTCTGGTTGTTGTTTCTACTCAGCATTCAGGCCCTGGTTTAGGGTAGAAATCAGAACTGAAGACCTGATGCGTCGGGCTCAGGACAAGTGGAGCCATCCAAATAATCTGAGCCACACTTTGGATGTAGCCTTAGCTTTCCACCCCAGGAGGCCACAAAGGTCTCGTGGTAAGCAAAGAATTCCCCAACCTTTTCCAATAAGAAATAAACCAGAATATTGAGTGATGGTACCTAGACATGCTAAGTTGTGCGGAACATCTCTGAGGAGGGTTCTTTAACTACAGACTCTGGGGTGGAATCTGCCCCTGGAAGACTGCCAGGTTCTCACCATAGGAGGTGTGACCCTTGAGTTAGCCCGGGCTGGTCTCAGTTAAACATCCAAACATTTGTTTTTTGCTGTTATTGAAATTTATTTTCATCCCCCTATGACTTCTCTGATGTTTTTTGAAGGTGAAAGTCTTTATGTTTCCGAGAGCATAATGAGAATCTCTTGAGGTCACTTGGCCTTTGTGAGTATGATGGACAAAAACCTCATGTAGAACCAACTCCCATTAAACAACTTAGTCCCTTCCTTAATGGTCTCTGAGGGGTGTAGCTGTGACCTAACTAGTCCCTGTGGTGCCTTCAGGCTTTTGGGCAGTAATTAATGACACTAATCTCTACCACTCCCCTCTACCATGACCACCCTTGGCTGCCTCGGTGGCAGAAAATAGCATATACTCTCTATCTCAGCCCTTTCCTCAAGGCTAAAAACCAAAAAACTTTGATCTGACTTTAATTTAGGAAACATTTTTTAGCAACCTTTGATTGAGTATATATATAATCTGTAAGGGGGTTAACAGTTAGTGTCACCATGAGAGTAGTCCCTGACCTCAAGTTAACTATTTTCTGATAGAAAAGATAGCCTTGTAGAGGCTGTACTTTGACAGTAGTTACCCACATGCTTTACTATACTGAATACTTTGATGGTGATTATCTCAGGACGGTGAGCTCTATGAGGACAGGCCTGATACGTGTTTTGATCGCTGTAGGATTCTCAGCATCCAGTTCAGTGCCTGCGTTTAGTCAGTCAGACCACATTCTTCTGTAACATTATAACAACCGTTATTTCATATTTAATTTGTATGTATCTTTTTCCTGCACTAGACTGTAAGCTCCCTGCGAGTAAGGACTGAGTCTGTCTTATTCATCAATGTGTCCACCACAACCGGAAGTTATTGATACAAAGTGGATAAGCAATAAATACTGTTGAATGAGATGATGAATGGAAATTAGGAGAGGTGTTTCAGGCCCTATTTTGCAGAGAGAACGTGAAATGTGACTCAGAACTAGGGCTCTTTCCACGGTGCTTAGTGCCATACAAACAAGATGAGAAGGAAGCAGATGAGTAACTGCAGCCTCACCCCACTTCCAGAATTAGAGGCTTCTTGAGACGTTGTTACCTCCTAGAAACTAATAGTCCTTTAACTTGCTTCTCTCAAACCCCAGTTATTCCCCAGAATCAACAAGTCTTCCCTGAAACAAGGTCTCATAGGCTTCTTGGAGGACAAGTGAGAACAGGAGCTCAAAAACAGGAGGACAGCTCTGATACCCTGGATGTCAGCTCTGCAGTTGAACTTCTCTGTGCTTTGAGGAGTAAATGTGAAATGCAGTTTTAGAGAATGAGAGAAGACTGCAGATCTTGGCACTTCCAGAGACTATCCAACTAAATTAGCTTTAAATCATCAAGATTTGGGACAGTCAGTTCAGCAGTTAATTTGACTGGAGAGAGATGGAAAATTACTCCAGGGCTGCAGTTGCTCAATAGCCACCAGTGTTGGGTGCTAATTATAAGCCAGTCACTGTGCCAGATACTTTATGAATAATTATGCTGTTAATAGGTTCATTTTATTTATTTATTTTTTCCCCCAAAGCCCCGGTAGACAGTTGCATGTCATAGCTGCACGTCTCTCTAGTTGCTGTATGTGGGACACGGCCCCAGCATGGCCGGAGAAGTGGTGAGCCTGTACGCACCCGGGATCCGAACCCGGGCCGCCAGCAGCGGAGCGTGCGCACTTAACCGCTAAGCCACGGGGCCGGCCCAATAGGTTCATTTTAGAGATGAATACTCCAGGCTCAGAAAGGTGAATATCACTAGTCAGCAGGCTGGGTCCACACCGGTCTGTCTGCCTCCAAGCCCATGGCCTCCACTGGCCAATGCTGCACGGCCTCTCTACAGGGACTCAGGCTGTCCCTTCCACAGCCACTTCCACCTTCTTGCCCCGCAAATGACCTGCCCCCTTTAGGGACCTCAATACCAGAATCTCCAAGTTCTGTACCTCTAGCCCAATTTAGGAAATGCTCTGAGCAAACATTGAGAAAAGGCTTCCAAGGTGTCTACAGGAAAAATCTATTTTATCTCACAGAAAGAGAATCTTTGGAGAAAAAAAAACTAGGAACATAGGGATAAAAAAATGTTTTCAGGTCTGTTGATTGTGTCTCTTCTTTTTACAGACTTAACACCTGTGTTATTTCAGATAAGTCCCTTAATAGCTGACTCTCAATTTAATCACCTCTTAAAGGAAAATAAATATTTCCCCTAGCTAGTCTATTCACAAGGATAACGGGAGATAATATGTGTGAAAGTGCTTTATAAACTGTAAGATACAGTATGGACATCAGATGTTGTTGTTATCGCTAGCTCTAGATTAACTGATTAAGACTTAAATCCTAGAAAGAATTTTTAAGTCCATGAGATTGAATTTTAGATCTATCTAGGATTCCGATTCATTTATACACACCTTTGAAACACTTGTGCCTTCTCTTTTCCCATGAATGTCTACCACTCTCTGAAGCTCCCCTTTACATCTCACTTCACTTTAAAGCCATTCTAGCTTCCTCTTCCTGTCCCGTTTCCTCTTCCACCGGGCATGTCCTTAGTCCTTACTGCTTCACCATCCATTAGCTCACATTTGCAAAGTTCAGGGGGACGTGCAGATAATGCGGCTGCACTATTTGTCCCTGCATTCCACGGGGCTAACAATGCTGGTGTGTCTGGATAAATGTCTCTCTCCTACGTTTGCTGCTCTATAAATATTCCTCTTAAAGAGAAACACCTTAACAGAGAGAGAAGGGCTAGTGTATTCAAGCACAAGCTACTTTAGGTTGTTTTGTAGCTTTTACTGACTCCACAGCTAAATTCTATGCTCTTTGAATTTAAGAGCCATATTTCTATTTAATTCACACACAAAGACTCTTGTACATACAAAAAGTATCAATAAATGCTTGGACAAGAGAAGAGGTGTTTAAGAAAATATGATTGCTGTCAGAGGAGCTCGTCTTTAGTCCTTAAATTAGAATTTACTCAGTTCCTGTTATTTCCAGTACTTGTGTTACATTTGAGTAAGTATAACATGCAATTTCACTGTATATTAGGAAGTATTTTCCCAATTGAAAATTCAGTTATATCATGAAGATTTTAGACTTGATTGCATTTTAATGGAAATACAATCACTTATTTGATATGTCTGTTCTAATTCCATTTTTACGTTTCAGGGTCAGTTAAACTGATCTTTATCCGGATGGTAAATGACATTTGAAGATGACATTTAAAGATGTCATTTAGCTTCTCTCTTGACATTTTCCATTTTATGCCTATATATTTCACTTAATGGGGTCATTTATATTCAGCATGATTCAACTCAGAAGTGCTTAAAGTTAAAAATTCACAGTATTCTATATTCATCTGCTGCCTACCTCCCTAATTTCCAATTTGTCTAGCCAATTAATTGTAGTGGTGAGTGGTTAATAAGATAAACTGCATTATTTTTTCTTTCCTTCACAAAGTAAGCATTCTTATCATTACATTGGCCAAGAACCTTGAATAATAGTAGAAATAATTAGACAGACAAATTGATTATTATAGTCAAGTGTGTAATGAGCGACTAATGTGTTGGTATGTGGTTGTATGCACTGCCTCCTTGCCTATGGAAGAAGAGGTTTTCATAGAACTTTATCAAATGGTAGCCATCTGTGTATATTTAGGAGGATCTGTTATATGGGAAGTATTGTCTTTCAAGGATAAACTGCAGCTATTGAATTCATTTATTTAGAGGTATGGCTAGATTTAAATTAGAATAATTATGTTCTGCAATGATTCAGAAGGTAGCTATCCTATTTTTAATTCTACGAGTGTTAACTAAGTTTTTTTGGTGACACATGTATGAGTCTCAATTTTTCCAACTACCAAAATCAAGAATGAAATAAGGAATTAAGAATTCTTTCAGTTAGTCCAACCCCTTGGATTATTGTCTGGCCTTTGTTAATTTAATATGGGATTATAGACTAAGATGGTTACTATTAAATTATTCACTAATATAGTACATAGTTTCAATTTAAAGGATATTTTTTACTTCACATGTAATTATATTGTTATATCAACAATTCTACATATCCAAACAATTTCAATACTTACTGGCAATGATTTTAAATCACAACTTCAACATTTCTGAGACCTCAATTTTAAATAATCTTTAATTGATTAGATAATGCTCTTGATTTTCTTTTTTAGGAAAAGTTTGTAGATATATTTTTTGAGCCTTTGTACTTTTGAAAATAGCATTTGGTTGACTTCACACAGGAATGGCAGAATGGAATTATTGAGTCAAAAATTTTTCTTCTCACATTGTCTACTCTGTTCCATTAGCTTCTGGCATTTGTTTTGCAGTGGAGAAGTGTGAGATCTGTCTGACTTTGATTCCTTTGTAGATTAAATTATTTTCTCTCTACATATTTATGAATATTTTTCTTTACCCTTTATATCAATCAGGGTCCTCCAGTAGGGAATAAAATTCACCCTAGTTGGATCAAATAAGTAGGATTACTCACAGTGGTGAGGGCAGGATTAAGGGAACATATTCTTAATTTGGGCTGGTGAGGCATTCAGAGAAGACCAGCAACACTTGGAAACCATCAACATCTCTAGAGATGAAGATGCTGCTGAGGAAATATTGGCACAGGGGCCAGTGAAAGCTGGAACTGTGGAGGAGGGTCCACTCAATGGGAGCTGTCCTCTGGAGGGGTCTTAGCTACTGCTCAGATGTGGGGTTGAAAAAGTGAGGGAGCGAGGAGAAATACCCTGAACTGTCTCTCCTCCCACACTCCATTCCTCAGCATTTCTACCAGTGCCTCTATCGGCCAAACCCAACTGGTCGAGGAGGGAGCCCAGGTAAGAGTATGCAGAGGTTAGCCTCCTGGAGCTCAGAGCAGGGCAGAGAAGGGGCAAGAATGAATCTCAGTAGCTAAAGGAGAATAACCAGTTCAAATATATTGCCAGGGCTTATCTGGGTGATGGTCTTTGTTTATAACATGTCTAGAACATGTAAAGCCTTTATTCTAAAAATTAGCATTTATTTATTAATTATCTCAGAGAAGCTTTCTTGAATTATAAGCTTGATAATCACATGCACTCTATTTTTTCTTCTTAGGATTTTCTTCACTTCATACTCTTTACTACTGTCTTCTGATCCTTTAACCTTCTTTTATCCTTTTCACCTGTATCCTAGGACAATATCTAATGTTTGTTCTCAATATCAAGTGAATTTTCTGCCATGCCAGTTGGGCTTTTTGAAGACTCCAGTGCAAAATTTAATTCTTGTGTTGAATTTTAGTATCCTCTGTGAGTTTTCTTATTCCCAACAGTTCCCTACTCTTCAAAGCTTAATACTCTTTATGACCTTCTATTTTTAGTTCATAGAAGCCGTAGTTGTTATCTTATTAAGAATCCAATATTTTCTAAAGTTGCCTTTTGTTTTTCAGATTAAATAATTTTCAGACATATATTTTTGTTTTTTTCCTTTCTTTTCAGCTGAATGCTTTTTTTATTGACTCTATACATTTTAACAGCTTTATTGAGGTATAATTTACATACCATAAATTCACTTGTTTTAAGTGTACGATTTAATGGTTTTTAGTAAATGTACAGTTGTTCAACCATCTCCATAATACAATTTTAGAATATTTCTGTAACTCCAAAAAGATCCCTAGTGCCCATCTGCAATGACCTTCTATTCTTACCTCTAACCCTAGTCAAGCAGTAGTCTGTTTTCTGAATCCATAGCTTTGTATTTTACGATTATTTCATACAAGTGTAATCATACAATATGTGGCCTTTTGTGTCTGGCTTCTTTCACTTTGCCAATATTTTTGAGGTTCATCCTTGTTGTGGCATGTATCAGTACTTCATTTCTTTTTATTTCCAAATAATGTTCCATTGTATGATATACCACATTTTGTTTATCCATTCATCAGTTAATAAACATTGGGTTTTTTCCATTTTTATTGAATAATGCTGCTATGAACATTCACATACAAGTTTTTGTGTGGATGTGTGTTTTTATTTCTCTTGGGTGGATATCTAAGAGTATAATTTATGGGTCATATGGTAAACTTATGTTTAACATTTTTGAGAAAATGCCAAACCATTTTCCTAAGTGGCTGCACCATTTTACATTGTCACCAGCAGTGACATGAGTGTTCCGATTTATCAACATCCTTGCCAGCGCTTATTGTCTTTTTATTATAGTTATTCTATTGAGCATTAAGTGGTATATCATTGTGGTTTAAATTTGTGTTTCCCTAATGATGTGGAACATTTTTTCATGTGCTTATTTTCCATTCATATGTCTTCTTTTGTGCAATATCTATCCAAATTTTTGGGTCATTTTTAATTGGACTGTTTTTCTACTTGTTCTTGAGTTCTAATTTAAGCTCTGTATTCTGGATGCAAGTCTTTTATCAGAGGTATGATTTGCCATGTTTTCTTCTGTGGCTTATCTTTTCACTTTCTTAATGGTATCTTTTGAAGTGTAAAAGGTTTTAATTTTGACGAAGTCCAATTTATAATTATTTTTCTTTTATCACTTATGCTTTTGGTATCTTATCTGAGAAATCTTTGTCTAACCTGCAGGAAAATTCAGTCTACTGTTTTTATCTAAGAGTTTTCTAGTTTTAGCTCTTACATTCAGGTCTATGATCCATTTTGAGTTAATTTTTGTATATAGTGTGAGTTAGGCATCTAAACTCATCTTTTTGCGTGTGGATCTCCAATTGTCCAGCACCATTTGTTGAAAAGACTGTCCTTTCCCCATCGAAATGCTTTCATCCAATGCACTTTTATGTCCTTTTCTACTTTTTCTTTCTTTTTAGAAAACATCATCATTGAACGTCAAACTTTCTTTTTAAATACAATGTTGACTCAAGACACTCACTGGGTAACTTTTTTCTTAGTCTCTCTCACTGCCCGCTCTCAGATCCAAAGCTGTAGTGCAACTTGATATGCACACTCTCCCCCAATTTCTGATCGCTGGTAGACATTCATGTAATTCTGGCCTATTCTGAAGGAATATAGGAAAGTCTACTACTGCAGCACTCAAGTACATTGACTCTGAGGAAAATTTGAAGCAGCTTGTAGTTGTTCTTTGCCTACCTTTCATATATGGGAAACAATAAACACTGACAGTGGTGCTCCCAAGGCTTTTCTCCCTATGCTTCTACCCAGGAAACCCTGAGTAAGGAAAGAATATATCTCATAATTCATTGCACAATTAATCACCTAGCTCCTTCCCTGTTTTGTTCCTACTTGTACTGGAGTTTTAATAACCAGAGAGTTGCTGATTGCAAATGGGCTAGGCCACTTCTCCAAATACACGATAAAGCAGTGTCTATGCAATATTTATGCGTGTATTGGGGAAAGTAGAGTTGGGATGTAGACGTGCCGGCTGCCTATTGTTTGTGTTTTAATAACTTTATTAAGGCATGCTTTACATCTTATATAACTAACCCATTTCAACTGTACAATTCAGTGATTTTTTTAGTGAATTTTCCAAGCTGTGCAATTATGATGGTAAATCAATTTTAGAACATTTTCATCACCTCAGTAAGATCCCTCATGCCCATTTACTGTTAATCCCCATTCCTTCCCTCCCTCTCACTACTCCAAGTAACCATAATCTACTTCCTATATCTATTGATTTTCCTTTCCTAGACACTTCATATAAATGGAATCATACAATATGTGATCTCTTATGTTTGACTTCCTTCACTTAACATAACGTTTTTGAGGCTCATCCATGTCATTTCTTGTATCAGTAGTTCATTCCTTTTTTATTGCTGAATAATATTCTATTGTATGGATACCATATTTTGTCTATCCATTCACCGCTAGATGGACATTTGGGTTGTTTACAATTTGGGGCTATTATGAATAATGCTGTTAAGAATATTCTTGTGCAAGTCCTTTTGTGAATACAAGTTCTCACTTCTCTTGGGTATATAACTAAGAGTAGAATTGCTGAGTTATATGGCAAATTTATGTTTAACCTTTTAAGAAACAGGGATGTCTAGTTTTGATTGGTCTGCATCTCCAATTCTTCTGTTTCAGACAGTAAAGTCTACATAAAGGATAGTTTATATTTCCTGGTTGAATTCTACTGATGCTATTGCTAAAGGAAAATTTTCTCAGATTCTGGCAAATGCTTGACTATTAACCTTAGTTTCCGGTGTTACTACATCTACTTTTTTTTATCTCTGCCTTTAAGTATATTTTAATAGGAAGAAAGTCATTGTTTAAAGCCGTATTAACCCAAAATTCTTTCAATTTGAGTAACAATGTGAAAAGGGTGAATTTTCTTAAAAAAATACTTTAGGAAATGAATCTTGTTCATCTATGATTACTTTTCATAACTTCCTTAATATGTGGAATATGTTATTCCTATTTCAGTGATATCTCATGCTCTTATGTTCATGTATGAATTCCCCAGGTACTTATTTATTATTGATTAAGGCATTACTATATGTGTAGCTGTTAAGTTGCTCTCATGTCTGGAAGATGTGTGTGCATGTGTATATTCTTTAGCATTATTCAAAGGACTAACTAAATTTACTTAGCCTAGAATATGGTACTTGTTTTTGTCCAAATTAAAATTTCAGAAATTTAGTGATTGTCTATTTATTCCAAAATAACTTTGAAATGAGCTGATTTGATCAAATACAATACACTTCTAAAGGGTGTCAAGATACCCCTTAATATAAGTAAAATCAGATTATAACTTATTTCAGTGAGCTTGTTTTCTGATATCTGTAATAGATTTCAAATTGTCTGTTTGGTATATGGATAGAGGTTACAGATTTTCTGATTGTTCTTGTGTTTTAGAATTCACTGAGCAATTTTTAAGATGTGCTGAAATTCCTTCCAGGACCTAAAACACATACATACATACACATGCGCATACACATGCGTGCTTCAACACATACACACACATATTCACATATACGCATATGCACATAGACATGCACAGACCCTCAAACTCATTTGCTCTAGGAATGTGCACATACACATACAAACAAAAACACACTCCGTGGATATGTTATTTTATTTTAAAAGCTTGGGTGCAAGCTTATTTGTCCTTTTAAATATACTCTGTGAATTTTTTATTAAGCCAATTATTTCTCTCTCTACTTCTTTTGTCTTTAAAAATGGGAAAGGGGTAATTTCCCAGAAATAGTTGATATCATTGAATAAAACCATGGGAACAAGATTTTTTTCTAATCCATTTAAATTTGCAGAGAAAATATTCTATAATCATAGTTTATTCATGATTTTTACTTACTTGGAACATGGGTAGAGGTTACAGAAATTATGCTTGTCATGCTTTATTCATAAATATTATCATGTTTTCATAAATTTGGAATCAGAAGTTAGCTCAGTCTTTCTTCTTATGCCATTTGTCTTCAAGTTATTTCAACTATGTCTCTAGTAAATAAAAGAACAGCCAGGCAGAATCCTCCTTAGTAGCAATCAAGAAAGATACAGGCAAGGACAGAACAAAAAATCAGAATGATGTCAACATACTGGAATGACAAACTCAAATTAATAATATGACATTTAATATGAATAGATGTGGTATCCTACAGTTTTTTTTTTTAATTTTACACAAATACAAAAGGAGAGAAATATATTCATAGCTATTTACACAAAAAAAGGCTTAGGGAGTTTACTTGACCATAAGGTAGACAGGAAACTGTCATGTGATGAATGCTTGAAAGAACTGGGGAGAATATATAGTCTGGAAAAGAAAATACTTGAGATGTGGTCACTCGCTTCCTGTGTTTGAAGGGATTTAATATAGAAGATAAAGTAGACTTATTCTTTGAATCACTTTAAGTGATTTCTAACTATAAGTAGATTTGAGATCAAAATAAGGACGTTTTATCCATTAGAGTCACCTGTAAAGGACTGCGTTGCCTGCCTCCTATAGAAGCAAGCTCCTGGAAAAGAGCAGGCAGGGTCTAGGTGGTGCGGAAAGGATTCCTGTCAGGTACGGGCTGGAAGACTGCATTTCTTGAGCCCCTTCCACATGCATGAGCTTAGCAGTCCAGGGCAGAGTCTGAACTCTCCACTGTTACTAAGGGCCAAGCAGGTTATATGAATGAGTGAAGCTGTCTGTGGTAAGAGTGATGGGGCACACTGGACATTGTATGTCTCAATATTCAGTTCCAGCTCAAGGTTGCCAGGCCATAACCAAGACCCAACTTTAACAGATCTTCCAGTTTTTCAAGTGAAACTGGAAATCTTGATATTTAAAATGTAGATTGTTTACATTTTAAAATTTGGCAACTAATTCCAAAATTTTTAAAGCACAATTGTGGGCTATCACTTTTTAACATAGTCTAGGAATTACCCCGGAAAATTTCCCTTTCAGTGCATTTTGGGAATTATTGAATACTCTGACCTTTAAAATTTTATCATAAAATATCTTAAATATGTAACTGTATAAAGAATAATTTTAAAGCACCTATATAAATAATACCTACCTGCCATCTTGTAATGGTACTTGAAGCGTATCTCTTACGAGATTCTGAACTTGATACAACAATGATGTTAATATCACTGTGTTAATAAGGTAGAGGCTAGTTGAGACACAATATACAAAAGACTGGACAAATCATCATTTCAACTTATAAATGCTGGCTTCAGTTTTTTTTTTTCTTTACCTCATTATAGAGAAAGGCCATGAGGAACTTCTGTCACTGCCAAACCATAATTTCTAAATGCATTGTAATTGCTAAATGCAATGTTGCTTAGAACCAAATTCATTAACTAGAGCAAATTAACTAGAAGGAAATATAAATCTCTGCTTTTGCTGGTGACATTCATAGCTTAGTAAGCATACATTTACTGTGGGTCAAGTATCTAAGGCATAAAATAATTTTTTAACAATTATTATTTCAAAAGTCGTTAACAAGATTCTCAGATTAAAAAAAAAATCTCAGCTGAGAAAGCTTCCAGTCCTAAATTCATTTGCTTGTGTGGGGCTTTCTGAGGCCTTTGCATTGTACCTGTCCAAGTGTAGTATATCAAATGAATATTAGAGAAGCACTTATTATCATGTTGCCTTTGCTTTTTTGTTGAGGTCATAATAGCTTATGACATTGTGAAATTTCAGTTGTACCTTATTATTTGTCAGTCACCATATAAATGTACCCCTTTGCCCCTTGTGCCCACCCCCCAACCTCCTTCCCCCTGGTAACCACCAAACTGTTCTCTCTATGTGTTAGTTTATCTTCCACGTGTGAGTGAAATCATACTGTGTTTGTCTTTCTATGTCTGGCTTATTTCACTTAACATAATACCCTCAAGGTCTATCCATGTTGTTGCGAATGGGACAATTTTGTCTTTTTTATGGCTGAGTAGTATTCCATTGTATATATATCACATCTTCTTTATCCATTCAGCAGTCGATGGATACTTGAGTTGCTTCCACTTCTTGGCTATAGTGAATAATGCTGCAATGAACATAAGGGTGCATAAGTCTCTCTGGATTGTTGATCTCAATTTCTTTGGATAAATACCCAGTAGTGAGATAGCGGGGTCATATGGTATTTCTATTTTTAATTTTTTGAGGAATCTCCATACTGTTTTCCATAGAGGAAACTACCTCAACATAATAAAGGCCTTTGCTTTTCTAAAGCAAGATGATCTTGCATTGGGATAAGTTCATTATTGGTAATTTGGAAAACCCTCTAACAACCTATACCCTGCTCCAAAAGAGGGTTTCTACAATGATTTAAGAGTTTTTTGTATCAGAAACTTTCTCACCAGTAGCCTTGAGCCCCTTGGGGGTCCTAGAGTAGCTTAAAGAATACAGAGACTGATTCTCCATAAGGATCTAGAGATGTTTTGATCACATTGTATGAAGCACACCATGAAAGGCAGGCAGTTATTGAGTCCAAACCTCAAGCTATGGGTCCATAGCCCCAGCTATGACAAGATCATCTCCAGTTTCCTCCCAATCCCACCTCCTCTGGTTCCATAGCAACCACATCCCATTGACAAGAGAAGCCTCCATTTATTTTCTTCTGATAACCCATGGTCCTTAAGACCTCTTAGATTTTCTGGAGTTAAGTTCAATATTTTACTTTCAAATTTCTGGCTTACCTTAATTTCACCGTACTAGTCATGGAAAATGAGTTCCAATCTAAAAACATTTAAGCATTATTAGCAAGCAATATGTTAGGAAAAGAACAGAAGTGTTCTAAAGTAATTATTGGCACCAAAGAATGATTTTTAAAGAGGAAAGAAACTATGCAACTCTAGAGCCTCTCAAAGTCATTTGGCCCTGAGGAGATAACCCTGATTCCCATATAGACAAACCCTGATTCCCATATAGACAAATATTCAAAAGTTTTCTCTTTCTTTGGTGGCCTGGTTTGATAGCATGTTCTACAAAGTTCACTCATTAATATTCCTTAGCAATAAAGAATTCATAGAACTCTATAGACAGTCTGACCTATGCTATAGATATCTACGTCAGCACAAAGGGAGAAGGATGGAGGAGCCAAGAAAGGGAAATTCATTGGATTCTTTTATTTAAAAAAAAAAATCAAAGAACAAAATCCCAACTATTTCAATTTGGCATTGCTTTGAGGTTTTTACAGCAAAGATGTAGCTTTTCTACTTTGTGAAAGTTTATTTAGGCATTCAGGAGATAAGAAAAAAATAAGTTTAGAAGCCCTCATAAGATAAGAATGGGGAGCCAGCCCTGATGGCCTAGTGGTTAAAGTTGGCTTGCTCCACTTCAGCAGTCCAGGTTCAGTTCCCAGGCGCAGAACCACACCACTCATCTGTCAGTAGCCATGGTGCAGTGGCGGCTCACATAAAAGAACTAGAAGGACTTACAATACAACTGTGTACTGGAGCTTTGGGGAGGGGAAAAAAAGAGAGGAAAATTGGCAACAGATGTTAGCTCAGGGAAAATCTTTCCTAGCAAAAAAAAGATATTAAAAAAAAAATATATATATATAGGAATGGGGCCTGGGCTTATGGGACAGAAGAAGGAGATATCAGAAGAAGAAGGTTAACTTATTTTGCGGATATGGGGCTCCACCTCTGCGGCATACACTTCTGTATGCTAGACACACGTCTTCACCTTTGTGACATGTACCTCTATGAGGAAATCCAGAAGGTGGTCACCATCTTCCCCAAAAATGAAAAGGTCACAGCGTTTTTATTTATTAGTATCTTCTGGGAGCAAATTCCAGATTTAAATTGTTGATCAATTTCCTTTCCCATATCTTTCAATGTTGTTTCTTGGAGTAAATGAATAAATGACAACTTTCTTTTCCTCTCTCCTCCATTCTCTTCTTTTCTAAATTCTGGCCTTCTTAACAAACAATCAATAGAAGTTTGGAAAATCTAATCCTTCAGTTACAATTAAGAATTTTCTGGGTACAGCTTCCTTTGAATTTGTCTTTGTGTTTCAACTCTGTAAATTGACTTAAGCAGGGAATCTTGTAAAGTTAAAGTTATTTTTCTTCTCCTGCCAAAGAAAACTACAGAAACAGAAGGACAAACAACATTTGCTAAAAGTAGGGTTGGAATTGACAGATATAGATTAGAAACCTAGATCCAGGGGAGAACTGTAAAGATGTCTATATCACTTCTTCCTGAAAAGGAAGAGTAAAAGCTAAGTTCAAATAGAACCAGTACTTCAAAAATGTGCTGAGCCCAACGCTGTAATCAGCCTGACTGTTAGGATGAACTTTGTTAGCTTCTAACTCACATCACGACTTTGGTGCTAATTAAACACCTACTTTTATTAAAAGAAGCATCTGCAGTTTAGAACTGAAAGGTGAGCTTTTAAAATAATTTATTTAAAGCTCAGTTTTATTCAGAAATCTTTTATGGAATCAAAATATTGGCAAAGGCAGGGAAAAAATGAAAACAAAGAAAATACATTGAGCTTTATTTTTTTCCTATGTTTGATAACCCCCTTCAACTCTTTTTCTTGACCTTTTATGTATGTCTTTTGCTTTTCTAGGATTGGAATAAGGGAATTGTTTCATAAATATCATCTGAGTTCATTAGCTTAATGTCTTTTTTAATCCCAGTGGTGAAGAATATTTGGTAAATGTGTCAGCCTTTGCTGTGTAACAAACCATCCCAAAACTTAGTGGCTTAAAACAACAATCAGTTATTTACATCATTCTGTGGTCCCCTATATGTGTTATTCTGGTCTCAGTTGCTTCCACGCATATATTTGTGGTCAGCTGACAGTTGGGAGGCTCTGCTTCTAGGGGTTGGCTGGCTATTGGCCAGCACAATGGGAGCCACTGGGCCATGAGACTCTTTTCATCCAGCAGGCTATCCCAGACTTGTCACATGGAGCAGCATGTTTCCAAGAGAGAATGAGCAGAATTGTGCAAGATCTCTTGAGGGTAGAGTCAGAACTAGCATGTCCCCTCTCCTGTCACATTTTACACCACATTTTATTGATCAAAGCAAGTCACAAGGCCAGCCCAGTTTGAAGAGGTGCAGAAAAAGATTGCCATTTAATGGGCACATTGCAAATGGACCGCCTACTGGGAGGGGAAAAATACAGCCAGTTTTATAAACAGTTTTACCATAGAAAGGCTTAATCAGTAATAAAAGTCTTAAGTCGAATGTGTAAATGTAGACATTGGTTGGGGCCCAAAGGTTAAATGCTTTTATGCCCAGATTATTTTTTGAAAACTCTTGGTGAATTATATTACATGGAAAATAACTTAGTTCACATTAGAATGATCACATTGATGTTTCCCCAAGGCTAGGGAAAGTGAGAGTTGGGAGAGTCATTGACTTGGTTCCTCCCATGACTGAGGGCAAAGAAGAGGGCACTTTTGAAAGCAAGATGGAGAAGATTCCCTGTGACCTGGGCTTGAGGGCAGGAAGATAGAAGCAGAGGCTCTGAGCACCTGGAGGGCCAATGACAAAAGAGAAATTGTGGGAGAGGGGCTGATAAGTAGAAACCACAAAGGCAGATAGGCCATCAAAGAGTGTCAGCACCAGATATTCTTTACAAGATGATTTTGAGACCCGGACTCTGGTGAAAATGGGTGGGTAAAAATCGAGAAAAGTATTAGAACAGGAAGAAGGTGTATCATGTGTTCCATTTTAAATACTTTTCAGCTCATACATTTTTTGCTGTTCAGTCTTTCTGTTGAAAAGGTGGAGACATTTTTATTTTTCAGCTTTAAGTGGAACTTTCAAAACGGGCTTTTATTTATTTGTTTGTTTTAACCTTCTACCAACTTCTTGGGTTAGGATCCTTCAAAAACAAATCGATGTAAGAAATAAGATTGAAGGAGCCATTTCCTCATTCAACTGATATTGTCTGAGCAACTACTTTGTGCCAGGTGTATTTCTAAGAGCCTGGAGCTCTAATAGAGAACAATACGGAGTTCCTGTGTGGGTGGTGCTCACATTCCAGAAGGAGAGACAGACGTGAAACAAATACACAAGTCAGATGGTGAGAGAAGCTATGGAAAAAAATAAAACAGGGTTAGGAAGACAAGGAGTATGTGGAGCCACAGAGTAGGGGAAGTATTTTATATGGAGGTATTTATTATTTTATATGAAGTGGTCTGGGAAGGTCTCTCTAGGGACCCTGAAAGGGCTGTGGAAGTGGGTCATGAGAGCAGATAAAGGAAGAGTGTTGCAGGCAGAGGAAAGCCCCCAAATCTGGAGCGTGCTTGGCATGTTTGAGGAACCACAAGGATGTTTGAGACACTAGAGTAAGGAAAGCAGAGAAGGAGTGTGGTGGGAGATGAGGTTGGAGGGTTTGCTTGGAGTTGCGGGTGGGGCTGACCCCGTAGAGCAGGGTGGTGGTTCTCAGAGCCAGCTGCACATTATACTCACCCTGGTAGCTTTGAAGATATGCCTGCGCCCAACCCCAGAATCTATTTTAATTGGTCAGGGTTGAAGTCTGGTCAAGTCTTTTTTTTGTGTGAGAAAGACCAGCCCTGGGCTAACATCCATGCCCATCTTCCTCTGCTTTATATGGGACGCCGCCACAGCATGTCCTGACAAGTGGTGCATCAGTGCGCGCCCGGAATCCGAACTGGCAAACCCGGGCCGCCGCAGCGTAGTGCGCGCACTTAACCGCTTGCGCCACCGGGCAGACCCCTGGTCAAGTCTTTTTAAAACGTGACCAGGATAGATCCAGTGTGTAGTTGAAGTCTCCTATACCTTATTAAGCGTGACGCTGAGCGAGATGAAAATGGCTGGAATATTTTGCACAGAAGAATGACACGAACTGATCATCGTGGCATGCCTCTTTCACCCACATGCCCCTTGGCCCCAAGATCATGCCTTAGTGTAGCACTTGGGATCTGCCTCACCCTTTGAGGGGAGAGAGTTGAGAACGCCATCATGAGCAAGATTTCGGGTGTCCTCACCTGCCCCTCCTCTGCCAGGCTCTCTGGTCAATGTCCAGGATGCACAGTAATAGAAGGGAAACAGGAGGACTTCTAGGGACAAGAACCCCTTCTGTTCCTTTCCAAAACAGGTTGGAGCCTGTTTTAGTCTTTTCAGGCTGCTATAACAAAATACCGCAGACTGAGTGGCTTATAAACAACAGAAACTATTTCTCACAGTTCTGGAAGCTGGAAGTCCAACATCAGGTTGCTAGCATGGTTGGGTTCTGGTGAGAGTCCTCTTCTGGGTTGCAGACTGCCAACTTCTCTTTGCATCCTCACAGGGCAGAAAGAGGGTGAGCTACCTCTCTGGCTCTTCTTATAAGGGCACTAATCCCATTCATGAGTGCTCCACCCTCATGACCTAAGTACCTCCCAAAGTCCCCATCTCCTAATACCATCCCATTGGGCACTAGGACTTCAACATAGAATTTGGGGAGACACAAACATTCGGACCATAGCAGAGCCCCAGTTCCTGCCTCCTTCAGTTTCCCTCCAGCCTTCAGTCAGAAATCCCTGTCTCTCCCTCCCAATGTTACTCTGAAGTCACAAGTATTTAGAGGATGACTGTGAGAACTGATGAGTGTGTACGTCACTTCTGCTGACTCTTATGTTGAAAATACAAAAACACATTGATCATGTATAATATACGTGTATTAGTGCCTCAAACCCATGCAGCCATGATATAATAGCACAGAGAAGAATATGCTCGGAAATAATGCAACCCTGCATTTTTCTTCCTTTGGGGTAACAGTGTAATGGACTTGTTGAGAGTGAAAGCTCTGAAGCTGGGTAACTTACACCCCATTTCTAACTCTTACTCGCTGAGTGATTACCCTTTGTGTGCTTCAGATAATGGTGTCAAACTCGTAAGGCAGTTGTAAGATTAAATGAGTGGATACATATTAAGTGCTTAGAAATGTGCATGGCACACATCTAGTACTCACTAAATCCTAGATATTAATACAGTTACATTTTCCTTCTTCATTTAATCACAATATGGATGGATCTCTCTTTAATTTTATCAAAAACATAGGAGACTTATCCAAATGTCTTTCAGTAGCATTTTAGACATTCAGTAGCATTTATTCCTCTCTGTTGTTTAATTGCTGAAAATATAAAGATGCTACCTATTAAGAAGTGCACCAAATTTCAATTGAGGAAGAAAGGGAGTCTCAAAACACTTTTAGAACACAAATAAGCCATTTTATGTAATTGCTGTGCAAACATAATTTTTGGCAAAACTCTCCAATTCCTGGCCTTCACATGGATAAAAAGAACAGCAGCCTCTTTTGGACACGTTGAAGCTGGGAATGTAAAGAATTAAGACATGGACAAGACGTGTTTTCAATATATTTATCTAGAGAACTATCTAAAGTGCCTACTTGGCAAACAAAGATGAAAATATGGGGTTTAGTTCTAGCCTTCTTAACCACTCACCTTATAGAGGTTCCTAGATTTAGTGGATGCAGGTGGGGCAGGATGACAGGAGGGGAGGTGACAAAATTTTATCCTCACAGGAAAGAGAGTGTTTGGACTTACATTATTTCTCCAACTTTCTCTACCCGCATGAATCTCTCATCTTTGTTTCATAGGAGTCGGAAAGTTAATAAAAACTTACTGGAATATGAAAAGATTGTTAAATATTTATTGGAAATTTGAATGTGATACTTAAAGGTACTTGTAGTCCTCAAGGTGCCTTAAAGGTAATATGCCTTTATTCAAGGGAAAACCTTTTTCCAGAGCTTTGTTTGAGTTTGACACCCTACTTGAGTGATATTTAAATAAAAGTAAGATAGAAAATACCTCTTAGGAAAGAATGGCCTAGTTTCAGCATTTCTCCTATATTAATTTAGAGAGCTCATTTTAACGTGGCCTACAGGATGAAGTCTAAATTTCTCAGCTCCACAAGCTGACCTCAATCCTGTAAGTGCTTTCCCGTCTCTATAGTGGCTCTCCCTCCATTACTTCTTTTCAGAAGTCATGGAATCTACAAGGCACACTCATTCCTCCAAGTCTTTGCTCTTATTTTTTACTCGGTTTTATTCCTGTTGAAATTTTCCACATCCTTCAAAGATCAGTCCTCGGATGATTTTCTCTGATTTCTCCGATCTGAAATCATAGCTGCTGCTTTGTTCTTTCAGTCCTTTGTTTGTTCTTCATTTATTGCCCTTAGTAAATTCTGTCTACTGTTTTAGCTAATTATCTGCATCCTTTTATCATCATAAACAGTGAGATCTTTGGAGGAGAACAAAATATTTCTCAATCATATTTGGATACCATACAATACCCTGTATATGCCAGAACTCAACAGATACCTATGAAATGAATGAACAACAAAGACCAAAAAAAAGTTTTCAGAACTAGAGCATGCTTTCTCTCATTTCCCTTGCATACAATCCCTTGATCTCATGGCCATTTGGACTGCCACCTTTGTGTCTTTGTGTTTCTTCTATGACAGTCTGATTATGGACACTCCTTGCTAAAACCCTTTAATACTCCTAATTGGCCATAGAACAATAATTTGACCTTAGTGAGATAAAATCCAAACTTTATTCAGTGTCCTTCAAGGACTATTCATTTGATGCTGTGGTTTCAGTTTCACACTCAATGAAAGTAGTGGCAGCACTATATTCCCCTGCCTTCTGTGCCTGAACACAGGCCTTCATGTAACGCTGGATATGGGTTGGAAATTAACATGTAGAGAATTTAGTTTGCAGTTCTTTGCAAATTCATGAAGACTCCTCGTTTGAGAAGCCTTTCCAGCTTTTACTGTCAGTCCATACCCCATCCTCCTCTTTGACCTCAGAACCTCATATCTTATATTCACGCATTAGTTCAGCATATTTTTTTCACCATCTGCCATATGACAAGTATTATTCCCATGGTGGTGATGCCCCTAAGACAAAGTCCCTGCTTCACAGAACCTAAAGCATGGCATTTACCAACTTGTCCCATGATTGTTTGCTTCTTTGTCCCCCATGCTAATTGTGAGCTTCCTAATGGTAGGTGCACTATCTAATTGATCTTTGGGTCTCCAGCTCAATATCTGGTATATGATAGCTATTCACATATATAGATTATTATTTATACAGAGAGACTCTCCTTATTATGTTGGTGCTTGGAAATGGAACCGAGCACCAGAGATCATATACTGCTGGTCTGTTAAAAGATTTGGCATTAGATATGTATTCTTGGACCTACAAAACGTTGTTTGTTTGAATTTTAGTTAGGGCCAGACAATAAAACCTGGGAGATTTTACATAACAATCCAGATTTCCAGCTTCTCTGGAGAAAACCCACATTCCTGTATTAAACCAATCAGCTGAAGCTAATTCCCACTCTGCCTGCTCCTTTAGATGGAGCACACCCTCTCCATTTCACTACAAACCCTAATATCCCCTATTGTACTACATGTGTGTGTATGTATATATGAGTATTGTGTTCATTTGCATGGATATGTGGTGAAGAAAGAATGAAGTTCTTCAAATTCTACATAAATCCACTGAAAGTTTATCTTTACAAATTTATAGCAATTTGACTCCAACACTGGAAATAATAGCTTATTCCATTTTTGTTTTTTTTTCCTTAGTGATGTAGAATGCTAAGAAGGATTTGCTTTCATTTGGAATATATAGCATATTGGGTCATCAATCTCAATTTTGTCCAAGTTATTTTTCTGCATTTTCACAGTATGTTTTCTGTATTTCTCAAATTAGGTAGATAATTGCCAGCTACTCTTCTACTGTGATGTGTGTCCCACTCCAAAGTAAAAACATATCTCAATCTATCTGGCTTGGGTTCTTTTCCTCCTTTACAATTATTGAACTAACACTTTTCATTTGGCTTGTTTTTATCATATGAGATTAGGACACTTAAAAACATAAAATTGAATTAAAATTACAGTTTACCAAACTAAATATATTCATGCTCTGTTTCAGCTATCCTTAAAAAGAAGAGGAAGCAAAGATTTGCCAAAATCTGAAAAAAAGGGTCAACAGACTCCCACAGAGGTATGTGGAAATAAAATTTCAACTAATATATGAAGCACCTCTTAGAGTAGATAATAGTAAGCTACATCTATAAGTAGACATAATAGCCAAACACAATTATGTGAAACGAAGTTAAATTATGTGTATCAATTATGTAGCTGTAGCTACAGTCAGTGTAAAGCATTCAGTATCTTTGCTTATAAAGCTAGCACTAACATCCCTGTTATAATGATTTTACATTGTAAGCACACAGAAAAATGTCGTTAGTACTTTATATGTTGCTGTATTTGAGAACTGTACCCCTGGTGCTAATCTTGTTCACTCGTAATTAATAAGGTCAATAGAATGGCTGTTTCTATAGTGTTGGGGAGAGTAAAGAAAGGAATGTTGCAGGAAGGGACGGTGGAGGGGAGAGAGAGGCTCATGATGGCTTTAGAGTGTCCTAGAATGAAGTAATTCTCTATACCAGTGACCAGGGAAGCAAAAGCAAGGAAGTGAAGGAATAAAAATAAAACTTAAAAGATGTACTCGAGAGGCCGGCCCTGTGGCTTAGCAGTTAAGTGCGTGCGCTCCGCTACTCGCTGCCCGGGTTCGGATCCCGGGTGCGCACCAATGCACCGCTGGTCCGGCCATGCTGAGGTGGCGTCCCACATACAGCAACTAGAAGGATGTGCAGCTATGCCGTACAACCATCTACTGGGGCTTTGGGGAGGAAAAAAAAAAGGAGGAGGATTGTCAATAAATGTTAGCTCAGGGCTGGTCTTCCTTACACACACACAAAAAAAGATGTACTCGAAGGGCTGGCCCAGTGACAGAGTGGTTAAGTTCGCACATTCTGCTTTGGCGGCCCGGAATTCACCAGTTCAGATCCCGGGCGTGGAGCTACTCACTGCTCATCAAGCCATGCTGAGGCAACGTCCCACATAGAAGAACTAGAAGGACCTACAACTAGGATATACAACTATGTACTGGGGCTTTGGGGAGAAAAAGAGGAAGATTGGCAACAGATGTTAGCTCAGAGCCAATCTTCCTCAAAAGAAAAAAAGATGTACTCCGCATGGGCTTGTTAAGATCCTTAGAGACAGAGCCACAGTAAAAACTAGCTCTGCTTTCAGGGAGAGCAGAAGTTGCTGATGGAGGAAATGAAGGAGATTTTGAAACAGAAGAGGAAACATTTGGGGGCAGAAGTGACATTATGGCTCTCCAAAAACATTTGGCTAAATATTGACTTTTACATGTGTAAGGTGGAATCGATAGTACTATAGCATACATTTTTTTTTATTCCTACAAGGTGTTTTCTCATTAGATAATTTCCACTAAAGCAATATTTAAATATTCAAAATTTGAAAAAGTTGATCTCATTTTTTTACAAGCATAACATATTAAATGTTTATTTTCCGTTTTCCTCCCTCTCCTTGCTCTGTTCTTGGTTAATTTTATTCCTAGCACTTTACCATTTATCTCATACTAAGATCATTACTCGTTTTTGTGCTTTTCTCTCCATTCCCTTCATAAGTTCAAATATGTTCTGTCACCACAGCTTCCTCACTCTGTCTCTGCCATAACCTTAGCCACCTCATTCTAAATATTTTGCTGGGAGTCATTTCACATGTTGCCATAAATCCTCTTCCTCACCTCATTTAGGGAGAAGATGCTATATGCTCCCTGTTCTAAAATCTTAAGTCGGCTTTAATCAGCAGTTGATTTGTTTTTAAATTCACAGTAGTCTTATTCTTATACTTCCCATGTTAAAGTTTATTTATTCTTTTCAACAATATTCTCTAATCCAGGAATTCTAAACTGTTTGTTCCTGGCTCTCCAGACCCCACTCCATGTGCATATGGGCACCTTTCTGCAAAAGACATCCACAGCTTTCACCAGTTTCTCAGTGGGCCTGGATCTTACAACAGTCAAGATACATCGCAATCAGCCAGTTTTTATTTCATGGGCACAAATGTCCTGGGAAATTTATAAGTATGCTGTTGTGGCCTTTGAAGTCCCTGCTATCATTTCCAATTCATTTATTTTTAGAGGTTATTACCTGTCTTTTTTCAAAAACCCACCCCAGCAGATTGATCAGGACTGCCTCAGATGGGAGATCTCAATTATAAAAGAGTCCATAGATGATTCTATTGCTCAGTCAAGGCTGAGGGACCATTGATTCACATACTGAACATTACTGCAAGCATCCCATTCTGTTGTAATTCTAGTTACATATTCATCTTCCATACTTAGCAAGGGCATATTGTGGGCAGGGGCTATCTCATTCAGCTTTGACTTGTTGGCGCCTAGTGTCTGGCACTCTGCACATGCTTAATATGCACTTTTGAAAACTCCCATGTCCCCCTTTGCTAGGTTGAGCCATATGAAATTGCCAATGTGCTATTGATTTTGACTTATAGAAATGGCAATTTTGTATGGTTCAACATACTGTTATTTGTATAGCTTTGCATTTCATTGTGTTCATTTGCTTCAGCTTCTGTGATGTATTCCTTACGTGCTCCTCCAGCAGCACAGTGACTTTATTCACTGAGAAATGGTATTGCATGGCAATTAAGAGCAGTAACCTTAGGGCCAGTTTTTCTAGACGGAACCCTCTGCCATATGCCAGCTGTATGGCCTTAGACACCTTACTTATTCTTTCTGTGCCTCTGTTTCCTCATCTATAAAATGGGGATTGTAATAGAGAGTTATTGTACAGATTAAATGAGTTAGTATATGTAATTTTTTAGAGTGCAATTTAGCTTCTAGTACTGGCTAAGTCAAAGCCAGGCTCACTCACTTCTTTCAACCCTTCGTCATCTTTATGTTCTCCTTCTTCATATGTCATCTGTATCTTAAGAGTGAGTCTTTAACATACACAAAAATAAGAGACAATTTGCTTCACATCTCCAAGCATTATGATGTTTCTTGCCTACCTTTCACAGTGGAAAATAGGAGCAAGCATTGACTGCTCAGTTACTATCAACCAGGCACTTTCCATGCAATCTCTTACCTAATGTTTTCAACGTTTATCCATGCCCAGTTCCAGATGCAGCCTACAATAGTTAGGTTACAGGCTGAGGATGTGAGGCACATTGGCACACAGGGTTCTGAACCTCTTGGCATTGCAGAAACGATCACACTTTGTATCTTGAAAAGATTTCTTTTTAAATAAATAAAATAATTATGGTGCCCATCATTCTCCTTCCCTCATAATGACTTTGTTACATGCAGTATATGTCAAAGTTTTAAACTAATTTTCATGTTTTCATTCCTGTGGGCAGGAGAGCTTTCATATACACAAATCAGATCTCCCCCTCTTTTATATTTGCTTAACACAGCCCAGTGAAGTGTTATTCTGCTCCAATCTGTGACTTATATCACACCCACTGCTGTTTTGCTTAGATTCAAACTGCAGCATTATCCAGCATGTTTTGTTTACTGGCATATAAAGACCTAGCTCTGCAGTCAAGATCTTCTGCCTACATGTGCCCAACCTAGCTTCCCAGTCTCACCTACTGTCACTTCCCAGCAAAACCTAGCCTATGTAAGAGCATATTAGATATGCATATTATCAGTCACCTTTCTATTCAAACATTGTTTCTAATTCTTAGCTTATATGACCTTTGACTCTTCTGGCCACCCGCCCCAACCTTTAACTATTTTTTATCTGTCTCCCTTTCTTTTCTTCTCCTCTTTGGTTGCCTGTGAAACCATCGCAATAACTTCAGCCATCACCTCTATGCATCTCATTCTCATGTCCTCCCCTCTGGACCTGAGCTCTCTACAGGTCCAGACGTGTAATCTTTGTAATCTTGGGCCTGAGATTCCACAAACCTGTTGATAGATGTTTCCTCTAAGTATCCCTCCACTGACACACCTCAAAGACAGCATTTTAGTATACTTAAATCCATATTCTTCACACAAAACCTGCTCCTCTTTGTTCATTCTCTATCCTTGTTATTGGCAGCACAATCCATCAAGACACTTAAGTTCAAAACACTGGGGTTATCTTTGACTCTTCTGCTGATGTGAAATTAAGCGTTGTAACATGTCCTTGCTGTCATCCTCACTGAATTAGTTTGAGGCCCCAACACAGGGTCTCTGGCAGGTCAGCTTCGCGCTTCCCTTGTGAAGTGGATGCTCACATCAAATCCTTCTGTGACATACATCTTACCCTTCTCTCTCTCTCTGCTCCTGAGGTTCTCTCTCCTCTTCTCTCTGTGCTTCTCTCCTTTCTTCTAAATCCCTTCTAGAGGAAAGTATGCAAGCCAACACATCTGATTCTTTTTATTTTATCCCATTGTCCTACTTTTCTTCTCTTGTGCTTCTTTTCTAGAGGCAACATGTGCAGTGGAAAAAATATGAATTTTGGAATCAGTCTGAATATACATGTGCTCTATCACTTACTAACTTGTGCTCTATCATGTTAATAAACCTCTCTGAAGCTCCACTGCCTTATCTGTAAAGTAGACATAGTATCACCTTCCTCACCGGGCTGATGTGAGGATGTAAAGATATAAGGAATGTGATGATCAGGCTCTGCACACTCAGCAGCCCTCAAACCTTCATACTAATTCTCATTAGTAGATGGGAGCACAGGAGCCCCGTGCCCGGGTCTCCATCTCTTCCATCTCAGAGGCTCTGGGCCATATTTACTGAGCATCTCTGGCAGAAGCTCACTATACTCCTCACCGTCACCACCAGTGGTTGCTACTTCTTTACCAGAATTCATCTCAAACACAGCTGACTCGGTGCTGGGAAAGGAAGGCATTTTTATTTCCATTTAAAAAATCAGGAAAGCAAAGTCCACAGAAGTTACATGATTGGCCCAAAGTACATACTTAGAATTTTGGGAAATTGTCCTTGGGAAAATATGTTCTTGAAAATAATAATGTGCTTTTATATTAGCTTTCAGAAAGAGAGTTGCTTTTCATTTTTCTGTTTGTACTTTTCAATTCGGCTAATGATGAGAGTTTGATGGTTGTCCTAGAAAGGGAGAAGAACTTCTGTAGGGTCTACTCCATCGTCTTTTCACCAGGCAGAATCAACTCGATCCATTTCAGACTGATGGGAGTACATCGTATTTTAAAAGGGATCTAGATGAACACCTGACTGTTTCTTCTTGGATGGGCTGTTCCAGTGTTACACTTTCCCTACTTTAAAGGCCTTTAAAAAGGTGGAGGACAGATTGCTTTCCATATGGCAGGGTGCTCATGAGCCTAAACCTTAGTGTCAGACAGAACTGAATTCAAATTTCACCTTTGTCCTTTGCCACTTATTAGCTGTGTGACCTGGAGCGAGCTATTGGACATCTTTAAACCAGCTATTTTAATACCTACTCATAAGTTTACTCTGAACATTAAATTATGTCATATCTATAAAGAACTTTACGGAATCTGGCTGAGAGTCAGTGCTCAATAAATGGCAGTGAGTGCATATTAACCACGTGTTCTTTCCAGGGAATAGGTTTCATATTTATCACAGTCAGGGGAATTCAAACCATGTACAAAACAAAACAAACAAGATGAACATTGTTGAAATGACAGCCAAACACTTGTGTGCAGTTACAACATATAATCTCTGAATAGTGATGACCACAGTTTTTCTCTTTGTATTCGTTTCTCTTTTTGTTTCCAGGATGCAATATTGTCTTAATCTTTTATTTGCCAAAGGATTTAAATGATTTGGAAAAAATATACAGCATCTACTTCTCTCTCTCGGTCTCTCATTAAATCTTAATTACAAGAAAAAGGAATTATCTTCGCAGGTGTCCTTTGGTTGCTTTCTTGATGTACATAAAAATGATCTCTATCCTCTTCCCCCCTTTTTCCCAAATGAGGAGGACAATGAAGACCTGAAATGCCAGCTGCAGTTCGTGAAGGAAGAAGCTGCTTTGATGCGAAAGAAAATGGCCAAGATTGATAAGGAAAAGGACAGATTCGAACACGAGCTGCAGAAGTACAGATCCTTTTACGGGGACCTGGACAGTCCCTTGCCCAAAGGAGAAGCCGGGGGCCCCCCCAGCACCAGGGAGGCGGAACTCAAGCTGCGGCTGAGGCTGGTGGAGGAGGAGGCCAACATCCTGGGCAGGAAGATCGTCGAACTGGAGGTGGAGAACCGGGGCCTGAAGGCGGAACTGGACGACCTGAGGGGCGACGACTTCAACGGCGCGGCCAACCCCCTCATGAGGGAGCAGAGCGAGTCCCTGTCGGAGCTGCGGCAGCACCTGCAGCTGGTGGAGGACGAGACGGAGCTGCTGCGGAGGAACGTGGCCGACCTGGAGGAGCAGAACAAGCGCATCACGGCGGAGCTCAACAAGTACAAGTACAAGTCGGGCGGCCACGAGAGCGCGCGGCACCACGACAGCGCCAAGACCGAGGCCCTGCAGGAGGAGCTGAAGGCGGCGCGCCTGCAGATCAACGAGCTCAGCGGCAAGGTCATGCAGCTGCAGTACGAGAACCGCGTGCTCATGTCCAACATGCAGCGCTACGACCTGGCCTCGCACCTGGGCATCCGCGGCAGCCCCCGCGACAGCGACGCCGAGAGCGACGCGGGCAAGAAGGAGAGCGACGACGACTCGCGGCCGCCGCACCGCAAGCGCGAGGGGCCCATCGGCGGCGAGAGCGACTCGGAGGAGGTGCGCAACATCCGCTGCCTCACGCCCACCCGCTCCTTCTACCCCGCGCCCGGGCCCTGGCCCAAGAGCTTCTCCGACCGGCAGCAGATGAAGGACATCCGCTCGGAGGCCGAGCGCCTGGGCAAGACCATCGACCGGCTCATCGCCGACACGAGCACCATCATCACCGAGGCGCGCATCTACGTGGCCAACGGGGACCTGTTCGGACTGATGGACGAGGAGGACGACGGCAGCCGCATCCGCGAGCACGAGCTGCTCTACCGCATCAACGCGCAGATGAAGGCCTTCCGCAAGGAGCTGCAGACCTTCATCGACCGCCTCGAGGTGCCCAAGTGCGCGGACGAGCGCGGCGCGGAGGAGCCCATATCCGTGAGTCAGGTACAGTTCTGCCTATTGCGAGCCACGGCGATGGCGAGGCTGGTCCGCGGAGCCGCGCGCCCCGGCGGGGCGTCTCCGCGCACCGACCCCCGCGCCCCGCTTTAGGGAAGTCCAGCTCAGAGCCTCGCCGGGCTTGGGCGGCGCACCTGTGCTCACACCGTCCTTCCTCAGGCCTGAGGTTGTCGTAACCCAGTCGCTTGGTAACTGTTGCCCCTCTGTTCTGTTTAAAAGGGAAATTCAACCCTCCTCTCCTCCAGTTTTTGTGTAAAGATGAAAGGGTTTTAAAGACATTATTATTATTATTATTATTATTATTGAAGGTCAACATTTTCAATATTATTCTACTGATTCTAATAGATCGAGATGCAAGAAGATCCCGAATAGGAATCCTCAGTTGTTGACTTGAGGTTTTCGAGCCAAGATCCAAACTGAGTTTTAAGTAATTTTTTTAAAAATTACTAAATAGGGGCCAGCCCGGTGGCGCAGCGGTTAAGTTCGCGTGGGCTCGCCGGTTCGGATCCCGGTGGTGGACAGACGCACCGCTTATCAAGCCATGCTGTGGCGGCGTCCCGTATAAAGTAGAGGAAGATGGGCACGGGTGTTAGTCCAGGGCCAGTCTTCCTCAGCAAAAAAGAAGATTGGCAACAGATGTTAGCTCAAGGCTAATCTTCCTCAAAAAAACAAAAAAATTACTAAATAACCAGAATTGATGCATAGCTATTGGTAAATGTAGAAACCTGTGGTAAAGACAGCTGATCCTGTGTCTGAAACCCTACCAAAAGGAACAGCTGGAAGCTGCTCCTTCACCACAAGTGGAAGTAACATCATCATTATTTCTAGAAAAAGTCACTGTCATCTCTGTAGTGGAGAATCTCAGGACTGGGGAAGGAGTGTTATACTTCAGTTTTAAGGCAACACTAATTCAGAGAAACAGTAATGACCATTCCCGAACAGGGAAACCAGCATTTTCCTTCATCCTGATTTGTAGAGGCACACCTGATGAATTGGACTGAGCTGCTGTAGCCAGGTATGGTGGCCAAAGACCAACGCATTTTGTCAGTTAACCACATAAGAGAGAATTTGTAAAACAAAACAGGCAGTGCTACCCCCTCTGACAAGCCTGATGTCCTGTCTCTATTGGAGAAAACACAGAAGTACAACAGCATGCATGGCTTTTGAGACACACAAGAAGTTTAAATTTAAAGATCAGTTAATACACAGAAGCATGACATTAGATTAACTGCCTGTTAGTCACAACTAGAAAAATTGCAACCCTATCGCTTATTTATCTTGCATGTTGCTTTGCTTTGCTTTGGAAAAAAAAAAATTATGATAAAACCTGTTGGATTTTGAAATGTTAGCGCTAATTCTTTTTTCTTTTTATTATATCAAATAACTGGTTTTTAGTTTTCTTGTTGAATATTTTTGAATATTTCGAGCACGTGGTTTTTCAGTTATATCCTCAGGGGAAAAAATAGAAATCAGAGTGAGAAAAAGCACTATGTATAATAGGTTTCAGATTTTGTAAATAGAGGCATAAGGAGGGTTCTTCTTTAAGTTGAACGAATGCTTAGATTAGTTGATATAAACTTAAGTTTTTAAAATTATTATTAATTAACTTTTCTCTTTGTCTTTGCATTTACCTTCCCAGATGTTCCAGCCTATCATTTTACTTATTCTCATTCTTGTATTATTTTCATCACTTTCTTACACAACAATATTTAAACTTGTCTTCCTTTTTACGCTGTTTTTTGTACTGTAAACCTTTCCTCATTTACCATTCATTGTAGTATTTTCAGTTTGTTTGTTTTGTTTACTCTTCAAGACAAGAAGTAAAAGGAATATTATTTCTGTAGTAACCAATGCTATAAAAACACTGAAGACTGCTTATTTCTTTAAAAAGACACCTCTTACCACTACCAAATTCAGTGTGAAGCCCACGCACTAAAATATTTCAGGTAAGGAAGTGTAACCTTTTTTTAATAAATCATTTTAATTGTTGCTTATTTCTTTTACATCTTGATTTGTACTCTTCTTGATAAATAATTGTAAGAATGGCTGTAAAAATTGACTAAATCTCTCAGTTATTTCTCAGTTGTTGACTTTGATGACAATTCAAAAGCTGGACAAGTTGGTCACATTTCAAAAAAAAATAGAGATTTGTAAAGTACCTTAGCTAGCTTACATCAGACTGATAAGGTAATGTTTATATCCAATAAATATCAATGAAAATTATGATGAACAAATGAAATGTGACCATCATGGAAACCACATAATTTGTTGCAATGCTGATGGTGTTCTGTCTAAAAAGATGTGTGTGGAACCACGAGAGTGGATTAAGCCTTAGTTCACTGAGAAGATAATTATCCCCATCCTACTGCATTAGACCAGCTTCCAACCAAATCAGCAATTTCTGCATTTACCTGTTAAATTTGGAGTTCTGTCCTCTATAATAGATTACCACAAAGAACTGCCTCCGGAGCAAGAAATATGCAAGAACTATAGTATGTGAAATATTTTGAGTAGGGAAAAATATAGTCATTCTCTAGAATTTCATTAAATCACAATCCGAGGCCAGTAGCATAGTTCCAGTGGGAGTTGCTCTCTAGACATAAACTTACTTTGGTGAACCTGAACATCCCCCTTTCTCCTCCTACCTGAAGTGGCCTGGATAGGTTCCATGTACCCAAAAGGCCCTATTCTGTCCGTCTTGTTGACATTTTACCCAGTGGAAAGCTGGAATGCACCACTGCCACCAAGATTCAGAGATGCCAGCACTCATTTAAGTCATATACTTGGAAATACTTGCAGGTTAGTTGGTGGATATGAAAATCTGTGGTAAAGTGAAGTATCTTGCACCTCAGGATAAAAAATAGGTGGAAAATCTTTGCTCTCTTACAAAAATTGGTACTAGTAACAATCTTTTGAATCCTGGTGCCCTAGTATATCCATTTCCCTTTGAGTATTAATTTAAAAAAAATTCACAGTAGTTGAAAATTCAGTTTAAAATAGCTGCTCTTAATCTCCATGTTTTTAAATTTCTTTTTGGTTTTTATTTCTTTTCGTTTTGCGGGGAGGAGAGACCTGGAGTGAGGCGTGGCCCCCAGCATTTGGAATCTGTCACTACGTACCTCTGGCTTTTCGTCTTAGAGGTTCAAAAGGCTAGGTAGAACTTCATGACAAAAAGGAGTGAAATAACATAAGTGCTATATTTAATCAATTATTCAAGTGTTTACTTTTTAAAAAAATTCATCTCAGGGAAAGCAACCACTTTAAAAATCAAAATTTGTCTGTTAGATCCTTGATAAGCCTTTAGACCACCATCTCAGAGGAAGTTTTGGCAACAGAACTGAAAGGAAATGTTTGAAGGCTGAAATTTATCTGAAATGTTTATTGCCTTTGGAGCCAGATACACCCAGCTAGGCAGTGATTCTCACCTATCTCTGAAGCATTTGGTAGTTTACGGAGGCGTTGTGGGTTGTCACAGTGACTAGGAAGCTCTATTGGCGTTTAGAGGAAAGGGGTCAGAACTTCAAGTAACT
Organism: Ceratotherium simum simum; assembly: GCF_057802395.1. Lineage (NCBI taxonomy): Eukaryota > Metazoa > Chordata > Mammalia > Perissodactyla > Rhinocerotidae > Ceratotherium > Ceratotherium simum. The sequence continues at coordinate 47,323,742 of NC_141918.1, read as the reverse complement.
GTCCTACTCAAATTGCTGAGATTGTCCCTGTGGGAAAGTGTGGTGTGCAGTGCACTTGTTCACTTCAGAAATATCATGGATATTCACTACCCTGTGTGGCTTTAAGAAACTGGCTTCAGAAGTTTGACTTTCTTAATCATAAGAATCAAGAACTAAATATCTGAATCAGTGGTTTTCAACCCTAGGTGCCCATTAGAATTCCTGGGGTGTTTTTAGAATTGAGACCCTACTTCACACTAATTGAAACTGAATGTACAGATCGAGGCATTTATATTTTTTAAAACTCCCAAGAACCACTGCTTTAGAAGTTTGAATTATCTAAAATATGTATACACAGCCTATACCAAGGTTGCAGTAAAAACTGTATGGTACTAGCTATGTAGAACCATCAGTTGTCTAGGTTTGAGTAGACTTTAAAGTTCCAGCCATTCAGTAGAGTCCACATCCTCTCTAGAGCATTTCCGCCTTGGTCATATGGCCTTTGCCAGAAGACCCCAATGACAAAGCAGTTCTATTTTTCACACTGGTGATAGTGTTGGAAAACTCTCCTTTCATTAATACAGGTTCTTGAAACCAACAAAATGAGAGACGACAAATAGGAATAATACGTGACAGAAAGGAGAACCAAGATGAATATTGTGTGTGTGCAAGGTTACACACACGCCTGGAGATACAGGCACACATGCACACTGAATTAAAGCCTCCAGATGATCCCACACACCCCCCCTGACAAGCCACCACTTTGTCATTATACAGTTATCTCTGCCACAAAGCTATCCTGTGTCAATCCAAAGAAAGGATATGGTATGCCACAAATCCACCAGGAATGATGGATGCCCGCTGACTCTACCCTCCAAACCAAGATGAGAAAGCATAGACAAGAGATGTGAGAATGGAGCAAAAAGATAGAGCACGGCTCCTTTGTCTCTTAGCAAACATTGTGAAGTGTTGGCTATGTCAGGTATAGAGGAAAGTGAGGCTCAGTTCCTACTCTTTTAGAGCATTCGATTGCTTGATTAACCAGGACAGACATGTAAGCAGCTAACATGTACTCTTACTGAAGTGCGAAAAAAAGGCTTGTGGTTGCAATTTATTGTTTATTGGACACCTGATAGCGTGTAAGGTTTCCCTAAGAAAACACAGTAAAATTCCTAGGCATTCTTGGATGGAATGATGCCATAAATAAATACAGGGGTGGTATATATACCTCAACGATATCTTGTGACCTGAATAAGAAAGGAGAGGCTAACCAAGAGAGGTCTCGCTCCCAAAACACCAGCCTCGTCTTCAGATCTCTTGTTAGGAATTAAAGTCATGCTGGCAATAGGAGTATTAATCTTACCTATGAACTCCTAAGGCATTGATTTTATAGAAGAATTTTGTGAGAATCATAAGCTCCTTCCAGGCCCTCCATATATGGAACCCCAGTAAGAGATTGGGGAGAGGAAACAGGACTGACTTGGCTACTGCTCACAGATTCTGGGGCATTTGGGGTCGTTCTGACAGCTCCTCTGAAGTTAGTGAGGCAACTGTATAGTCAAATTCCAGGGAGGCTCTTTCCAACTCTGCCCTACCCACTGCATAGCCGAATTCCCAGTTTGTGCCTGCGTGAATGCACACACCTCTACCACACTGTGGTGTGCAATGAGAGATGCATTCAACATCAGGGAATTCAGACCTGCCTCTATCTCAGGGGACTGCTGGGGGCCAGTAGCTGGGAGGTGGTCTCAGCAAACTGCCAGCAGGCACCAAGTGACCTTGTCCCTTGCCTTCTTCTCCCTGGAACTTCAGCTGTTCTGTGGGCAATCAGGAGCTAGGGTGCATCTTTCCTTTACATCACAGGACGTAGACTTGGGGAGAGAAGTTAACAAGGCTGGTGCCCAAGAGCTTAGAAAGAGAATCCCCAGCATGTCTTTCCCCTCCTCCCCTTGGATCCTGTTACTCGCATGATCTTTGTTGTGTAAAGCTAGTTCTAAAAGAACACTCAGGCTGCTTTGTTCATCAAGAGAACAAAAAGTCCTCCAGTTATTGAGACAAAGAATCTTCTCCTGTTTGCACCTTGAAGCTGTGCTGTTTAAACATCATGCTAAAAATAAATTCAAACAAATAAATCTTATTGTAGAAAATTCCCTTACATGCACATTCTTGGGTGTAGGAAGAAATGTCTTTGGTAATTTGGCCTAGATTTGAGAAAAAAAGAATTCAGTTGGCTATTTTTAAGCATAATTGACTCAAACTCATAAAACAAAAGAAAATTCAGTGCTGAGCCTGGAATGTGTATTGGCCTGTGTTCCCCAACCTTCACTTCAATTTGTGTGGTAGAGTGGGATACAGTTATTTAATCAGCCGCCAGTGAAGTTTGGAATGTCAGTTTGGTAGCTAAACCTTAACTCCAAATATTCATGCAGGGTTCATAGCTATGGTCTTAGAGAATTACAGTCCACTTTCATCCAGTAGAGTCGTGCTTGGGGTCAGATGCCCTAATTGAATTCAAGGATTGAAGAGAAAGGTGGTGGAGGATAGTATCAGAAAGTGAGAAAAGTTGACTGTTTATTAATCTACTGGGATTTAGTAGAGTTCAAAAACAATGTTCATGAAGACAGTGCTGCTTAAACCCTGGTTATAAACCAGTTAGGTCTAATGAAAGATAGTTTTAATTCTATTTTGTAATTTTGATCTAGCTTTTGATAGGGGAAGTGATTGCATACACATGTTGATGAAATTAACATTTCATGAGTAGGTCTTGGGTTCTCAACAGCCTGCTTGTGGAATTGCAGAAGGAAACTCATTCAGAGTAAGAAGGCTTTATGGCCTGGCCATGGCAGGAAAACTTTTGTAGTTACAGTAGTAGATGTGGTAACATACTCAATGCTTCTAAACAGTACTTTTGTGTTGATCAGTTGGGAGAGGAGGACATGGTGTTAGCTGTTTTAAATGTTGGCCATTCTAAAGTGTGTGTAAAATCGTAGAATCTCTACAAGTCCTTTCCATGTAACTTAATACATACATTTTAGTCCATGCCTTCTCTGTTTAGGGACTCACTTACTCTAAACTACTCACTTGCAGTTTTAAAAGAACATTGTGGCTGTTCTAGGGAAATTGTGGGTAGTTTTTAAATCGCTTCCAGGAACAACTTTCAAGCAGAGTAGTGTTATGGCCTCACTTGGTCAGAGAATAGGAGCAGCCTCTTCAAAATAAGAAGAAACTTCAGAAACTTCCACCTTTCACTGCCCGCTGTTAAGCCAGGCTGTGTTGTCCTAAAGAGCCTCATCTTATCTTGTGTCTCAGATATGTATGGTTAATTAACTTAAATGTAGTGACATTTCCTGATTATACAATTTCATTGTTACAATTATAAAAGGTTTTTTAGCTCATAGATGTATGAGTTTTCCTATAGCTATTTTTCAAAATAAGGTATCATCAAAACCCAACATCTGAAAATAAAATTGCAAGATTTTATAAATTCATAAAATTTACTGTGACATAAGAATATATAATTAGTGGTTTTAGCAATTATTCAGACTTTTCAAAAAAATTCATGTAACTTCATTGACTTGTGTATTAGAATGTTTCTTTGAATGTTGTCTAAACCAAAATTTCTGTTTAGGGTATTTCAGTTCATATTTTGCTTTTGTTTTGATTCTTTTTCTTTTAAATTATCAGTACATTTTTAAATATATTAAATAAATAATTGAAAGTTTTTGTCTTGTGCCAAAATAAATATTAAATAAAAAGTAAATTGGAGGATTGCACTTATTTAAAAACTAGAACCTTTCAGAAAAATTTAGAACACTGACTCGTTTCACAAAATGGCAAATGACCCTGAAGTATTCAGGAATGGTGCAACTATTTCAGGAACTTTATTCTACTGCATATGCCAGAGATGGAGCTCTGGAATTTATTGATTCTGAAAAAGTGTATGTTACATGTTTGTTTTCTGTAATCTTTTCTGAGTGTTTTGACTTGAGCTGCTTATATAATCTGTGTTTACAAACAAGATGTGTAAGTGGTTATCAAAGACTGGCAAACAACATTTGTTCCTTTCTGAGGTTATCCAACATAAGGTACCTTTAAAGTCAGCAAGTCAGCTCTTTAATTTCATGTTTAAAGTACCTCCCTTAACCTATGCCTTTGAAAATTAAGAGGATGTGAGGGACACAGAGAAGTGCATCAGTTTGCCCACTTGCCTCAAATGATTTAGAAAGGGAAGAGAATGTATGCTTTTTTTAAAAAAAATATATACTTTATAGTCTTTTATTTCTTAAAGTCTGAAAACTCGGTTTAGCATCTAGTTTACCATTCTCTCTCTTCTTTTTCATTAACGTGAAGTTTTTGCACAATTCATGTCATTTCCTCTGTACTACTACCTCCTGGACAGATAAAACAGAGTTAGGTCTTTAAAACAGAACATCCTATGTGTCAGCCTAAATCAGATATTTAGAACTTTGGAAGGGGAGTTTAACATGCTGTATGAGTGGGTGCTAGATTTTGAGGAGTTCACATGAGAAGTGTTGGTGCCCAGGTGAAAAGACTTGTGGCATCATGATGTGAGATCTGGAGATGAGGGTACAGAAAAATTAATTTATTCTGGATTTTAGGTGACTCCTATGGATCTGAGCTCTGTTACCTGAAAGGAAACGTGTGTCTGCCGAGGGACTATGGCCACTGCGTGGAGAGTCTTAGCATTACTCTGACAGCTTAGACTCCACAGGGTGGGAAAAGCCACAGTGAAGCAGCCAAAGAAGATAGTTGAAGGAAAGTCAGGATCCCCTGGCGTTGGACCCCACAAATCTTGAGGTGACAATGTTCTCTAGGAGGAGAAGCTCAGGTCTATGGTCACACTCCTCACTTTAGAGGGAATGTAATTTATTTATAAGTAGCTAATTGTTTGAAGTACTAATATTTGTAGAAAGTAGATGGATTCAAAATAGCAAGGTGGATTCAAAATGGTTGGAAAAGAAAGAATGAAATTATAGGCATCTGATCATGCAAAATATTTCAATGGCAACAATAACAACAGAAGAATAGAGTGTAAGGGCCAGGCTCAGCCATCAAAGTATTGTGTTTACAGTCTCGTGTGGACTTCCGGAGACCTTGGTGTGGCGAATGTTCTGACTGGCTCTGCAGAAGTCCTCTGATCAGAGTGGGCCCAAGGCTATACTGAAGTGTGACTTTGGGCCTCCCTTTCTGTACCCTCATCTCCGGATCTCCTGTCATGATGCCATGTGTCTTTTCACCTGAGCACCAAGACTTCTCATGTGAACTCCTCAAAATCTAGCACACGCTCATACAGTTCCTCATTCTGATCTTCCCTCCCTATCCATACTCCATGCCCCATGAATAAAACAGATTTGTTTTGCGGGCTCCAATCAAAACTTACGTATATTGACTTGTCCCTTCCAGTCCTTTCTGTGTGTTAGCCGTTCTTTTCTGTGCCAGGGTGTGACTAGCTAGTAACTGCATCCTCTGCCAATGGCACGTTATTAGACAGTTACTGAAAATATAATGCTATCGCCTAATAGTGATAAATCTAACATTTCTGGGAGATGATGTAGGTGGGCTAGCAACTCCATGGGGCGGGAAGAGTAGGGATTAATTACTGTGTCCTTCAAATTGTACTTGCTAAATAGCCTCTCTTAGCCCTCCTTCACTGCTAGAACTACCTAACAGAGAGGAGTGACTCAGGGTGCCCTCTTGTGGTGGACAGACGTTCCCAAGGCCCTTTTCTGGAATGAGAGGTAGCCCTAGAACTGTCCCTTTATTATTTAGATTTTGTTGTCATCATTAGCAACATCTCCCAATTCAAGAATCTAGAAATAATATAATGAGATGCTAAAAACAAATTTGAAAACAAGCAAGATCTGTCTCTAGTTTTAATAAATATCCCACATTTCTCAAATGTTTTATTGTTTTGTTTCTTCAGCATACAGACCAGTATTTAAAAAGAACAAATAGCTTGAAACTGTTTCTTTTGAATATTTCTGTCATCTGGAAATGCCTGTACATAAGCCCCATGACAGATCTGCTTGGCTGAAAAATCTGTTGACATGTTACCAGCCCTCAGAATAGAAGAGAGAGCCAGCATCCCATGATTCTAGGGGGAAAACATCCAGCCCTGGGAAAATAGCACATTAGCTGAAACACAGCAATCTAAATATGTAACTTCCATGGGTGATAAATACTCTGTGTGTGACTCTCATAATTTTATAACCCAAAACAGATTCTTGTAAATATCAAGATTATGTTTCTTTTACTAACACAGAGTCCAAACTCTGCCATTCTAGGACTCAACACAGGATTAAATTTGACAGAATCAGTTGTGCAACTTTATAAAAATTAAGAAACCTGAGCCACACCACTGAATGGTCTGATTCAGAAAGTCTGGGGGAAAGTTCCAACATTAGTAATTTTTTAAATAATTCTCTGAGTGATTGTGCTATACAATAAGGGCTGAGAGTAACACTATACTGTCCCCTTGAAGTAATGCTGTGGCGACTATGGAAGGGGCTCTCCGCATTTGTTTGTAAATTTATTTCAAGGTAGTGAGCTATTCAGGATGTGGGCAGTCATGCTGTAGGTCACATTTCAGGGATCTTCAGAGTTGACCTAGCTTGCTGAGGACAAGGACATGTCTTATTCTTCTTCCAGTCCTCCGGATCTAACACTACACCTGGCACAGACTTGGCTCATGAATATTTGTTAAATGGAATGTTAATTGGAGTGTCCAAGACCTCTCCCTAGGAATGGAAGATAATTTAAGATTCAAGAGAGTTCTACTAAACAACTGATATCATATATCGTAAAGTGCTTTGAAAACTGCAAAGAGCAAACATTATTCTAGAAGGAAGGATTATTTAAAATATGTCACCTATAATAGCCTCTAAATTTTAATATGCATAAGAATGAGTTGAGTTTTTCAAAGTCATCTTTTTTCCAATTTTTCCCATCTCCTTTCCAATGAAAGTAGAAATACAGTACCCCTTTACTGGTAAATATCTTTAAAGAGTAAAGCAAGAAAGGACTGAAAAACTATACAAGCAAGAAGTCGGAAGCCACCCAGTCTCGTGCACAGCCAGTGTCGTCATAGCATTAAGAGATTAAATAAATAACTGCTTTGTGATGCTTCAAGATTTTCCTGCCAACAGGATACTGTAAATTAAATGTGTACTAGCATGCTAAAGGCAAAGTTGGTGCATTTATCCCTGGATTTTTTTTCAACCACTAAGTTAAAATCCTTTTGTCTTCGTATTTTGACCCAGGATTTATATAGCTGAAGACACAAGCCTCTTTAGATAAATAGTCATCAAGATAAATACTCTGCTATATGACTCCTATGTTATACTTGGAAGATGGAGTATCATCTCCCTCATTTGAACTTAGAAGAAAACTGAATTTAAAATTTAACAAAGCCAGAAATCAACCTCTTATGACCAAAACTCTTATCCCTTTATTCTATCCCCTTCCCTTGAACTCCTTGGAGTTTTGAACTTCAAGGCACTCCACGAGGAATGAGAAGACCTGGCTTCTATTCCTGGCATTTCTAGTAAGTGGCTTTGTGACCTTGGGCAAATGACTTAACATCAGGTCCTCTTTCCTCAGCTGTAAAATGAGAAGGATGGCTAGATGATTTCAGAGGTTCTTTCTGGCTCTAAATTTCTATAAGTCTGGAAACACCTGCTAGTGACATTTATGCACTCAGTACTCCTTTTTCACTCTTTCCAAAATGTTTTAGTTTGTGGCTTAATATCATTATTCATATAGACCTTTTCACATCCTCTCCAGGATTTTCTTTTTTGTTTCTTGACAGCAGCTGTTGTTTCTACATTTACTTTACACTGTCTTATTATACACATTATTTTTACATATTTGTTATGGATTGAAATAGGATTAGTGTGTCATCGGATTCTTCCAAATTCTCTCCAATACATAGAGCAATCATTTGGGTCAATTTAGTATTTGAAGGTTTAAATATTTAAATGGTTTAAAAGTAGCCTGGATTATGTAACAAATTGCATCTTTTCCATAAGATTTTCAGCATTCTGACATCTGCTTGAAAATGTCAGGCACTTTTATTTAAGTCTGAATATCACTATATGGCTGAGTACACCAGCATCAGTCTTTTAAATCCCTTCATTTTATGTACATAACAGTAGGAACTTTTCTTAAAACAAAAGCTTTTAGTGGAAAGGTTCAAAAATACCTGTGCAGAATATTTATTGCCTTCGTATGCCATCGTCTAATTGTGTGACTTTATTTCTTTTGGGTATGAAATATAGCATGGAAATTTTAGCTAATATATATTTTTAAAAATTCAACAGAAAGGGTTTGTAAATACTAGAATAAGTGGTAGACTTGGAGTGAAATTCTTGTCAAAGTCTTTCCCTAGTTTTTGAATCTATATATAATTTTGTGTCAACTTTACCATGATAAAAAACAAATGAATCCCCTGCAGTAAATAATTACTGGGACATCCATGAAAAAGGGCAGTGAAATAGGTACTATTGAGTGATAGTATAGAGTATAGCTTAACATAATTTCTCCTATAACTTAGCCACATATTATCTGAAGTTCTGATAGGATTTAGAAACAGTCTTAATTTTACAAAGGACACGTGGAAATTAAGAAATCTAGAGAGGAAGAGAGGGTAGGGGGAACACTGTTATTAGGTAATTCTGTAGAGATGCTTTGAGGCAATCCCCCCAGGATCTTCCTCCTGTCCTCATAAGGATGGAGGCAGAAATGAGCTAACATATCTTGTGTGCCCGGCACTCATACTCTTACAACAATTTCATGAAGTAAATATGATTATCCCTTTATAGAAGAAACAGAAACTCAAAGTTCACACAGATAATTGGTGGCAGTGGGATTGAAACCAAGATCTCTGTGACAAAATTCAGAGTTGCAAGAAACTGGTTCCAATCCCTACTTCTCTGCATGGGTGTGCGTTTCTGTGCACTTCCGCAAACTACCTTACCTCTCTGAGTCACCGTTTTATCAGTAAGATTGGGTTAACAATACTTAGAGACATAGTTGCTCTGAGGGTGAACTATGATAAAGATATATTCAGAGTACTTAGCACAGAGACTTGCAGAGAGCTATCCCTCCATGAGTAATCACTATTAGTACTATAACTGTTATTGTTGTTGTTATTGATTTTGAGATTATGATGCCAGGCTTTCAAGACACAGAGTATGATTTCATTCAATTGTCCTACATGTACTAATGTCCTACTATGAGCAGGTTATTATTCTTAAACTTTTTAGCTCCCCATGAAATATTTATCTGAAAGCAAGCAAAAATAATGTGAAAGTGAAGATGTAATGCTTTAACGACCACACAGAGGAAGTTCTTCAGACTTGATGATAAGCCTTATTATTTAAACTCTTATCTAGGTTATTTTGAGAATTAGACACAAATTGCTCTAGATGCTTTCTTTAACTCCATTAAACCAAACATGAGCAGATGCATGTGTGTACAAGTTCACACACAACCTGGAAATGTTGCTGGGGGGGATTTCCAGGACAGATGGATCTGGTTATGGTTTAGGGAGCCTCTCCATGCACTTGGGCTGCAGCACACCTCAGTTGAAAACAAGCATGTGAGTATCTCATTGGTTTTTTCCTTCCCTTAATAAGTATCATCCTTTCCCATGGGCTCCAGTTTTTTCTAGCAGAAAGACATTACTACCACTGTAGATATAGGAAGCAAGCTATCATAGAATCACAAAGAGCTAGGAGGTTGGTGTTTGTATACGTCCCATTTCTATTTTATTTAAAGACAGAAGTTTTTAAATCTTTTTGAGATCCTATATATCTTTTGAGATCGCAAATCTTTTGAGATCATATATCTATAAAATTGCTACATGTGCTGTTCTGCCACATCCAGACACCAACTTCTAAAGGCACTGAAAAGTGCATTCTGACACGAGCTGAGAAGGGGAAAGAGAGAGATGCAAGGAGATAATTCTTGCCTGTAAAAAAGGAGTTTACTTTTCCAAATAAAAGAAATCTAAAATGGGCCCCTGTCTTTGTGTGCTGTTAACACCAGCTCTTTTGGAGAGTTTGAAAATGCTCGGCTCCATGATAAAAGCTAAAAATGTCCTGGACCTGGAGTTGTTTACCCAGAGTACGAGCTGCTCTAAAGTTACAGAGCTCTGGTTGGAAGCGGTGGCTGGAATGCCGCCTCCGAGTCACTGACGTCACAGTAGTCTCAGCTGCCGCTGTGATACTGAATTGAGCAGCTTCGTGACTCGTGAAAGTGGTGAAGGTTCCAAAGGGACTTGTCAGTACCGCTCTGTTGAATGGTCGGACTTATTTTGCATTCCCATTTCTTGCAAAGAAGCAAGATTCACCAAGCTGAGACTTTTCTCTTGAAAACAACTAGCTATCCTTCCATTGCTAGGTTGACCACTGGTCGAACATCCATAGGATTTCTCGCTGGAGCAAAAAGGTATGTTTCTTTCGGGCAGTTTGAATGCAAGTGACTAATTGTGGCAAAATATGGAGGGACTGCTGCTGTCGTGTTTTAAAGTGTGGATACTGTTTAAGTGGAGGATGATTTCAACATCTGTCTGTTTCAGTGTCTGTGTCTGGGCTTGAAAACGGTGGGGCGGGGTGTGTAATGGATTTTACTGACTCCCGGGGAAGAGAGGGTTCAGCTGCTGTGAGTGGATTTCTCAGCTCTGGACTGATGGTGCCATCCGCTCTCTGAGACAGTGTTTTTCAAACACGGCTTCTCAATACTTTGAACAGCACTTTGCCTACCGTGGGATTTCTCTAAATATATTTATTAGAATGCTACTTTCATTAGGATGAAGACTTTTTAACATTTGCAAAGTAGAGTTCACAACCCTTGAGATTGCTGATATTTGAAAATTGCAATGAAAAATAAATGTAGTCATCCAAGATGATGGTTTGCTCCCTGCATGGTGAGTGTTTCTGTAATTTGAGTTAAGTGCATGCCATTCATAATGGGTTCATCTGCAATTAGGAGAGAACCTTACCACTACATCTTCTGTTTAAACTGGTTAATTTTAGATATTTGTTTACCCAAGCTGAAAATTTCTTTCAAAGCCTCTATTTTATAAGTTAAGAGAAGTAAAATCAGTGCACCTATATCTTGGATGTTTTCTAGTTTGAGTGTATAAGTGGAGAGAAAACAAGGAAGGAGAAGATAATAAAATGAGAATGCAAAGTTGGTTTCTTTGGAATTGCATGTGGCAGTATTGGAATATGAAGAACATGCTGAAATAGCGAGAAATAGTATAAAATAATAAAATATTTTATAAATATATTTATATATTTATATAATATATAAAATATTATATAAAATAATAAAAAATATTCCCTTTTGCCCTGTAACAAAATCAAATCATGGTTGTCTTTGGAAAGATGCATTTGCCAGAGAACAATAAGGGACGAATAAGGTCTGTTAATCAGTTGAAATGATGCAGGTGACTCATAGTAGCCTGGATAAAGGGCTAGAGAAACTTGGAGGCAAATGGTGCATAACTCTGATGGGTATGGGTGTGGGGATCCTAATTCCTCAAAGTTCAGAGGAAGCAAAGCATCTCCAGGGCAATGATTCTTCCAGGAATTGTGAGATTGACAGCACCTACTCTGTGTGGCATTCCTATTGGAATATGTAATCTCCTACAAATGAAAAATCTCCAGTTATCCGAAAACTAATATGTTTAGAAAAAGGAAGTAGGAGAGCAAGAAACAAGTATTCTGAACAAAAATCTCAGAAGAGAGAAGTAACATCGGAGTCAGCTCCCCTAACACTGTTTCATTTGTCTGGCTGAAGTCCAGTTTTCAGTGGGGGAGTGGGATCTTGAAATGGTAACGACCAAGGTGTAGTAAGAATGGAACACCCCTCCCACAAAGAAGTGTGATCGTAACCAAATTGAGGCTAATGTGGGAAATGAAAATGAGTTATTGTGAGACTCCTGTGGCACATTAAATCTGCTTACTAGTAGGGCTGGAAGGTTGGCAGAACTATTTTCTTCCCCTCACCGCACTTATGCAGCCCACTCACAACTCTACCGTTCTGGCTTCCGGCCGTGGGGAGGGGGAAATGGGTTGAAATGGATTAGGGAAGGCTGACTTGGAGTTGTTGGGTGAAGAACGTGTGCAGGACTAAGTAATAAAGCTCACTCTCTCCTTTCACATTTGCTCTAATAAATTTTTATTCTGAATGCAATTCTAGAAGGAGTGAAATGAAATGGAGAGTCAAAGGGACACGGGAAGGGGTGCAGATAGCAGAAATCCTTCCTTCTCCCCCACATAGATGCCAGTATCTGTGGGTGAAAAAGAGTGACAGCTAAGAACAAAGAGAACTTTTATGTTTGCCTCAGTCGAGTCACTGAAAGTGAGTTTTTAAATCTGCTGAACCACATTACCCCGTAACTTCTCCTTGCAGAGCATTCTGTCCCTACCAAGCTGCCCCATTAGTTGTATTTTTTAAAAAATAATTAAGGAGAATTATAACAGGCAGTTTTATATAAGATTTGTTTATTCAAATTTTTACTAACAATAAAAATTTTCCTAAATATTTACCTTGCCGTGTGTCCTTAAGCTACTTGAAAACTACTGAGAGCAAAGAAAAATCATTGAAAATTTTTGTGAGTTCATACAATTAGACTTGCTTTTATCAATTTTCTAATTAAATAAAGATCAAAATCATCAGTTTTATGCCAGAGAAAGAAAACAGAGAGAGAGATAGATGAAGGGAAGGAGGGAGGGAGAAGACAAGAAAAAGGTGCACGGAGAGAAGGACAGAAGGAAGAAATCAAGAAACAGGCATTTATCGAGCACCCACTATGATCCAAAACAGGGTCAGGCACTTTTATTAAGCATTCTCTCTCTTGCTCATTTAAGCCTCACAACAACTCTATGGCCCCCCTTTATTTTTGTTAGAGGAGAAAGCATATATTCAGCCATATTGCATTTGACATTTATGACAAGACATAGATGCAAGGAAGGCGAAATAAATCCTCCCACAAAACTTGGCACAGATATTGCTCTATAAGAATTTTCTTTCAAAAGCTTGTTTTTGATCCATAACCATTATAATTCCTGGCACTAGATATTGCTCTGGCCCTGAAAGGGGAAGCTCTGTAGATTGGCCCTTCTCCATATTAAGTGATGAGTTTGGCTCTTTGCAATTAAGTGCAGGATTCTGTCTGCTTCGGGAACATTGCTTGGGTTCATGTATAGTCTTGTTACCAGGAGCAAGCCTGATTTAGAGTTTTCCTGGATGAACCTCTTCAGGTAGGTAAAAAAAGAGAAGGGTCTGATGCCTTTAACCCTGGTCTGGAAGTGGTTCAAGGAAAGTTAGAAATAGAAAGAAAAGTTGTAGCCATTTGCTACATAATTGTAGGAGAAACTTTATAGTGATTTTTGGACATTTCTAGTGTTCAACAGTTAGCATGAAACATGGACTAGCATAGCACCTCTTCCAGGTAGCTTAAAATTAGTCTGCTCCCTTTCTATAACTTCCTTGGTTAGATCTGCAGCTATCTCTTGTTCTTAAACTGCTCCACTCTTCCTAAGAAATTCCAATGTTACATACCTGCTAGTAAGCAAGATGGATAGTTGCAGCTCACAGTTAATTATGTACAGTTTTAAAGCAGTCTGCAAGTCTCTGAAATAAGCACTGTCTGCATTTCCTGTGAATAGTTATAAGATGAACCTAAAAGATTGCTGGGTAATCAAGATCAATGACAGATTCACCAAAACAAACAAAAACCAGAATTCTGTATATTCTTTACTGTCTTCATTTTGTTGGGTCTTCATTGAGGTATTTATTTGCGGGCAACTTGCGCTTGCTACGGCAGGTATCTGTGCTCATTGGCTTATAGTTGTGGAGGGCAGTGAAAAGAAGGAAGGATGACAGAAAGGGTAGAAAATGAGATTAGAAAAGAGCATGGCTAAGTGGATAAAATGAGACATGACAGCATCTTTAACGGCTAAATCCGAAATTACTCCTTTTTCTTGATTGAATTAATCATAGTATTGTGAGTGCCAAATAAATAGGTAAAAACGATCAAAGTATCTGTAGCAAATTGTTTGAGAGAAGAATAACAATACGGATCCCAGTATGTTCGAGTGTTTTTGAAGGTGGAGCCCTGCATATAGCACTAACATTTTTTATCCTTATTAGTCTAATTCACTGATAGACTGCAGCTCAAAAAATATATGTTCAAAACAGTTTGCCACTCGCATATTCATGTTCGGAACAGTCTGACAAAAATAAAATTAGTCTTCAATGTTTATCTTTTATTTGGTAAATGAAATATGCAGCCATCTTCTGCATCTTTTGGGACTGCAAAATGGGGCTTGCTTGCCTGGTTACGTCAGCTTTCTTCCACAATACCAGCACCCAGGCAGCTACTGAGTCTCGGAAACTTTGCTCATAGTTAGCGTAAGCTGCCACCTGGTAAGTTAGGGCATTTTGGTCACAGTCTAGAAAACTGAAGAATTAGACTTCTTATAGGCATGATTATCTTATATGGAGATTCAAACATTTTAAACATGTTTTCTACCCATTAAAAAAAGTACATGACTTTATTAATAAAAATTATTTTTAGAGCAAGATTTTTTAAATTTCTGATTCTACTTTGCATTCCATATGTTATTCAATCTTTATAACCACCCTGCGACTGTCCCCCATTTTAATGTAAACAAACAAAATCTCAGAAATTTTAGGTGACTTTTATAACAGGGTTACCAATCTGGTATTTTATTTTATTTATTTTTTTAAAGATTTTATTTATTTTCCCCCCAAAGCCCCAGTAGATAGTTGTATGTCATAGCTGCACATCCTTCTAGTTGCTGTATGTGGGACGCGGCCTCAGCATGGCTGGAGAAGCAGTGTGTTGGTGCGCACCTGGGATCCGAACCCAGGCCGCCAGCAGGGGAGCGCGCGCACTTAACCGCTAAGCCACGGGGCCGGCCCCAATCTGGTGTTTTAAATTGCATCTTCAAACCCTACATACACCAACCCTAAGTGCTAGAAATCGCGTTATTTCAGTCACTGCTTTATGTCATCGAGGATATCCTTGCAAACGGAGCAAAATGTTTTCTTTAGTTCTTTGTATTCAGTATCCTAAATAGGTTCTCATATATAGTCTATCAGAAGGAAAAGAGAGCGGGGATAAGTTTTAACATACTGTTCCCCAGATAGTTTTGCTGCTTTTACACTTGATGAAGTAAAAATAATGAAAACATTTTTTATGATTAAAAAAATGTTTGGTTTCTTGCTGACACATCAATCCCAGACTACCAACTCTAGGGTCTTATTAATACAGTAATCACATTTGGCATGACCTTGAACTCTGAATATAAAATGGAGACTGTAGTCCAGCACTGTCTCAGGACCTTAAGTCACAGAAATATATAATCTGGTTGCATCAGAACAGAAGGAGTAAATTTGTTGCAGCAGAATCTACCACGGTCGTGTAGCTATGACCATACAGTTGAATTTCCTACTTCCACTCTTAGACATTCATGAAGAGTTCTATCTTTAGATTAGGTGGTTAGTTAAAGGAATACTTATATCTCACATGTGCATTTAACCGTCTTGTCCACTATAATTTTGCTGTCTGGTCTCAGAAAGGGGAAAAAAATACTTTGCACAATACTTATTTTTTGACTGTTAGTTTCTTCTTCTTAAGCAGATTGTTGTCATCTCTTCTCTTCTTTTGAGTCCAATTTTCCTGTAGTTTATGTCGATGGCTCTTGACGAAATGATAAAATGTTTCCAGGAAGCATGTGGATTGGAACTCTCTCTTGTTATGTTTATATTCGGCTTTATTTTAAAGGCAAGTGAGACAGCTTCAAATAAAACAACCCCAAGCTTCCAAGAAACAGTTAAGAGAAGGCAGAGACGAGCAGGAACACCCCTTCACTGACACTCACGCAGTTGCCATGGACCTTCATAAGCAGTGGGAGAACACAGAGACGAACTGGCACAAGGAAAAGATGGAATTACTGGACCAGTTTGACAATGAAAGGAAGGAATGGGAAAGTCAATGGAAGATCATGCAGAAGAAGATAGAAGAGGTACAAGTGGATTTGTTTTGAATGGATTGTAAACTTAAAGCTCAGAATGAAAATTCTGTTGAAGTTTGTTTGTGTTGGAAACCATTTTAATTTTCCTTATTCCACCTAAGAGATGCATGTCTCCATGACATTTACTAGACCAAAAATAGCATAACCTCACCCAATGGTATCACAGGGACTATGCTTATTTTATAGCCTTGCATGAAAATTAAGAACTTGAAATGTCACTTTAAAGTGTATCAATTTATTATTTTCTGACTAGAATGCCTTATCAAAAGTGAGGTCTGTATTTTGCATGAGTTTTCAAATATAGGGCCCAGGAGGAAAACGTAGAAAAGACATAATTGGTGGGAAATATATTAGCGAAATTACAATTAGGCATTAAAACAGAGATCTTTCCTAAGACGATTTATGAATAATGTCTACTAAAGGAAATTACATATTAGATAATTCAGTGTAATCAAAATGAGTGTCATATAGAAAACAGAAAATGGCAGTAGACATGATATTTATTCTGGCAGGGTGTGCCACATTTATTAGCACATTTATTAGGAAAGGGCTTATGAAAAATGACATGCCATGACTGCTACAAATGGTTATTTTATCCCCATTAACCATCCCTCAGCCTGTTGTGCCTGGAATATTTCCTTTAAGTATTTACAATGATGTATATTCAAGCTTGTTCCAACTGGAAATTATTTATGCTTATCTTGCTTTCTTCTGATAACATCCATGGTATTGACTTATATGGTTTTGTGCACATTGCCAAAGTCGTTATTTTAACAGACTCCTTGGCCTTTATTCACAGGCAATCAAAGCTGGCGCTTTATGTGTTTATAGTGCAAATATTTTTCTTATTAACAGCCATATAATTGGTTGTGAATAAAATACAAATTGGCATGCTAAATGGAAAAATTAAAAAGAGTAGATATTAAACTATTCCTCTGAAATAGAGCTGAGATGGCAGGCGTGTAGTGTATGATTAGAGATTGAAAGGAGAATCCACTTCTTGTCTCTCTAGAGTTTGGAAAATGTGTTTTGCTCACTCTCTTAGCTCCTCCACCCAGAGACTCAGATTGGATCCCCAGGAGAGCCTAGGTCAGATCAGAATCCAAACTCCAGTTAGAAACCTGCAGTCGTGGGTCATTGGCTCCCAAAGGTTTGGAAGGTCCACATAGCAACAACCTCAGATAATTCTAGCTTCCAAGCAAAATAATTTAAGGAGTCAGGTTAGTCTAGCCAATTGTTTAAGCCACGTAGCTAAAACAGTCTGCATCTGGTTAATTTTGTTATCGTCAAATAATTATTCTGACATCTCTGTAGAGTCCATCTGTGGTAAATATTAGCCATATCAATTAGCAAGAATTAAACATACTTTAAACAGGATCATAGTCCATAGAAATACTGTCTCTTTCTGCATCGAGACAGAATGGCTGTAATTTTTTATTCATCTTGGACAGTAGCTGTGGTGCTATTTGTGTCTTGCTGTCTGCAGTATACAGCTCCATACCTGGGAATATGTTTAGATAATGATCTTACCCATAATACCCATAGATGATGCTCTTCAATACCTGAATACTAGCATTATGTTCCCCTTATCATACTAATATATATTTCTTTTCTACTCCCAGCTTTGTAGCCTGTAAGAACGTACCTTTTGTACATCCCTTCTTAGAGGCTGCAAAGCTGGTAGTAGAAAAGATTGAGGAAGACAGCAGGAAAGTATCCACACATGTCACAGAGAATCAAGACAATTTTTTAAACTAAAATTAAAAAATCAACACTTGAAAAAATTATAACATGCCACAAGCATAATAAACTATATTTGTTTAACATTTATCACTAAGTTCTTTGTATTAAATCAGACACAAATTATTAAGCCGTGTATTAGAGAATTGTAGATTCCTAAGTGCACACACATAACTTTGGTGATTCCAAGTGATGATATCATCTAGTAAGAGGATCCAGCGTTGGGTAATTAAGACACTAATGATTCTCTGTTTAGCCTCTATCCACAACCATTGCATTTGCTTTGCAAATCCAAGATGTACATACTTGGATCATTTGAAACCTGATATAATCCAGATAGAATCCCTGGATAGAGTTAATACATGCCTCGGAATTTTTTTCACTCACGCTGTAATGTTTCCTGCTTGTCTTCTGTGTTCAGATGATCAGATAACCATCAACAAGGGCTGGGTACAGATTCTCTTATACAAAATAAGTAGTTTTCCATCAATAACATTTTGTTACTTGTTTATTCATACCTGGCTTAAGTCCCCAAGAGAACTTAAGATGGCATATAAAATTCTATATAAGGTAAAGTATGCCGAAACTAGAAGAGAAAGATGAGGTGAAGACAAGAGGAAGGATTGCATGTGAAATGCATGCAGCAAGTCTATCTTTCTAGTAACTAACACAAAAATTATCAGATGCATATTTCTCAATATTCAAAACACAAAAGCAAATCTATTTACCAGGAATAGCACTTTTGTCCCTGATTTTAAACTAAAGCAATTTTGTTTTTACCCATGGCTCTTCAAAGAGAAGACAGTGTCCCCAACAGCATCCTTAGATTTAACATAGTACTTTTGAGGGTTGCTTCTTACAGTATCCCTCAAGGTCAGCCAAAATCATAATGCCCACAACAGTTCAGTACAAATAATTTTACAGCGGCCAACACAGTTGATTCATGGCTGCAATTTGATGCTATTCTGACTTCATCCTGTGGTAGATTTCTGAGTATGTAGGGAAATAAATGCACTGTGTGTCCTTCAGGCATCAAGTACGTATAGTGCTTCTCTCATCTGAGATTTGGGTAAATACTGAGCAGCAACAAATCTGTATTATATTCCTTGAATAATAGATGTAGTGCAGACATAAGTTATGGCCGTAAAATGTAGAGTCACGTGTTTTAATAGTTGTCTGACTGTCTCCTTTGAAATTTGACAAGCTTTCCCAGAATTCAAGCCTGAAGAGAAAGCCAGTCCTTCCTCTATTCAGGAGTGAGCTGAATGAGTGCCGGCAGGTTAAACTAAGTCCTTGTCTAGAAATAATTTGGGGTCTGCTTTAACGTAGACTAATAGATGGTCAAAGCCTTAGAGTTCTATTGTATCACATAGGACAGGGTCACATTTGTTTTAATTAGGAGAAACTTTTTTAGAATGTGTATGGCCTTGGCATTAAAAAAAATCTCAGGGCTGGCCCTGTGATGTAGTGGTTAACTTTGCATGCTCCACTTCAGTGGCCCGGGGTTCACAGGTTCGGATCCCAGGCGTGCACCAACACACCACTTATCAAGCCATGCTGTGGTGGGGTCCCATATAAAGTAGAGGAGGATGGGCACAGATGTTAGCCGAGGGCCAATCTTCCTCAGCAAAAAGAGGAGGATTGGCAGCAGATGTTAGATCAGGGCTAATCTTCCTCACCAAAAAAAATCTCAGTTAATATCTAGCCCTCACCAAGGTAACTTCCAAAGGAAACATCATTTGATTGCAAAATGTCTACTTAGAGAACAGAATGAACTGACTTAACATATGAGATTCTCAACTTTTTAGACAGTTAAATGTCGGCATACCGGTAGGATCATACATTTCAAAAACATGACTGTAATATTTTACAGAAGCAAGTTAAATTCTTGCTTCTCTCTGAAAGCAATTAGAAAGCATGGCCAGTAATTGATTCAGGTCATTCCAATTTTGTGACAGTGCTTCTGTATCATCATGACATCTATATATAGATACACATTTATTTTATTTTTAAAAGAGTTGATTTCTACTCAGAAGATAGAAATTACCACCCATGCTTAGTCTTTTTGGTTCGTCAAACGGTTACAGCTAATCCAGATTTTAGAAGCACTATTTGGAGGCATAAGCATTAATATTCCAGGGTAGTATACAGTAATATAGCAAAGAGAACTCAAAACAGTGTGCTTAGCATCAAAAATATTGACAGAGTGAATTAGGGGGAAAAAAAATTCTTTGTTTCTCTTATAGCTTTGCCATGAAGTAAAGCTTCGGAGGAAAATCAACATGAATGAACGTGCTAAGACCATTGATCTTGATCGTGAGAAGGCCCATCAAGATAAAGTGGTAGAATCTTCTCCAAATTACCCCAATTCAGGACAATGTGAATTTACAGGGATGAATCACAGGGATGGTCTGGAAAAAGAAAATAAAACAGAGCAGAGCTTACTCAGTGAAGGAAATCAAATGTGTAAGGAACAAAAAGCAACAAAAAAATCAAAAGTCGGGTTTATGGGTCCTTTGGCCACAGACAGCCAAACGGAATGTGAGGCCTGGCCTGACCTGCGGACTTCTGAGGAAGAGAGCAAGAGCTGTTCTGGCGCCCTCACCACAGTAAGTGAGATGTAATTGGCCTAGAACTGTTGCTAAAGAAATATTTACATTTCGAAGTGCTAACATGCTATTGCTTATGTGTAAAGGCTCTTGAGGAACTTGCCAAAGTTAGTGAAGAATTATGCAGCTTTCAAGAGGAAATTCGAAGGCAGTCTAACCACAGAAGGTAGGCTGGTACATCTATGATTATTTTATTTGGAAAATCAAGAAAAATATTATTTTCAGTTAATGAGTCCAAACTGCCTCCTCCTTACACTTTATTAGTGAAAATTAACGAGTTATTAAAATCTGTTACCTTAGAAGATAAAAATTTTAATCGTATATTTCTCCATTCACTAATTCTTAAAGCAAATCTTCTAATTCTCTTTATAATTTGACTTTACCCTTTTGGTGTTTAGTTAGGGTGTACTCTCCATGATAAATTAACAAGTATCTTCTAATATAATTCTTTTTTATTTTGGGTATTTGGCCAGTGGAAAAGTATACAGCTGGGCGAATCCAGTTAAATACGTCTTTAAACTATGTCAGATTTTACAATGTGGTGTTTTAATTATACAATGATGTTCTACTGAAATATTTTATACCTAAGAGTTATTTATTTCTCTACATTCATTATGTATATAATGGAAGCATATATAATTTTCAGAGCAACATATTTATAAGTATGTACACACATATATACAATGCTATAAAAATGCTGTTTCAGTTCAGAAACACCTATATAATTGTAAAAGTAAGTTTTAGCTAAATTAAAAAATAAGTTGGAATTTTCCACAAGTTAAGTAAAGATGGATTGTTCTAGAATCAACATTTATCTCCCAGTGAGACAGTATGCTTTTCTCTTTGAAAGCTATAGCAATGTATACCCTTCTTTTTCTTTAGGTCTAAGGAAGCTCAGAGAGAATTTGTACTAACTTACAATAGATTTTCTCATCCAACCGTGTTTTATACATAATTTTACCCTCTACTTGTCCATTTAGCTTTTGCCTACTATTCTCTGTTAATGCGTTTATGCTTTATTGTAAGCTTTCTCAGAATATTTTATAAATTGAAGAGATATAAATATGATTTATATTTATCAATATGATTAATTAACTTTAATTTGTGAATCCATATTGTTGCTATATTTAGATTTTTATTTTGATTGAACTCAGAAAAGACTTACTTGCCAATTTTCTCTTACAAATCACACCTGGTATAATGTTCTCCTTGTTAATCCATGACCTTTAGAAAAAAGTTCAAAATCCTTAATATGTAATTCAAAGACATTCCAATTTAACCTAATGTTTCTCTCTTATTTTCCATCATCCTCCCTACCCTGCTTTATAATCCACCCACACCAAAGTACTCACTGTTCCTTGAATAACCACTCAATTTTTATTACAGCTCACTTTGCCTATATGCCCTCTACTCCACTCATCCAAAAAATTCTTACTTTTCTTTCAAGCCCAAATGACACCTTCCATTTGGTATTACTCATGTCTCATTGCACTCTTATTCATATTTCTGTCATACTACTTAGAATGTTATTTCAAATTCAAGGGGTGGAACTTGAACTCACATGACATAATGAATAGGAATTCAGTAGGCAGAGCTGAGGTAAAGAAATGGCAAGAAAAAACCTATAGAAATGAGAAAGCCAATAGCAGACACCCACACAGTCTAGTCTGAGTGTAGGTGAAGTTTAAGATAATAGAAAAAATGAAAGACAAGGTTGGAAAGATAGTTCGGGTCAGAGTATGTAGAGCCTTGAATGCAACACTCTGAGGTGGGCTTTATCCTACTTTAAAAGGGACTCGGAGGTTTTGACTAGGGGATTTATATAAAAATGATGTCTGAGGAAGTTGTGACTCCTTTTCCTAAAGCAGAAATCCATTGCTTAAGCTATGGTTTCTTTTAAGAACTTATCCTAAATAAAATTATTACTAATATATACCATGTTTTATAATTATTTAGGATGAAGTCAGATTCTTTTCTCCAGGAAATGCCAAATGCAATTAATATGCCTCATGGAGACTACATGATCAGTGATGGCCAGTGCATTCTTCCAATCAATTTAGAGAAAGAAAAACAGAAAAATAAAAAGAAACTGAACTGTACCAATGTGCTCCAAAGCAATTCTGTGAAAAAATGTGGAATTGATACCATTGATCTGCAAAGAAATGAAACTCCACCAGTTCCTCCTCCAAGAAGCACATCTCGAAATTTTCCCAGCTCATATTCTGAACAAGCCCATGAAAGTCTGAAGGAAAGTTTAGATCACAGCAGCTGGGTAGCCCAAAAGGGTCAAGGTGAAAGGACCTGCAATCCTCATTTCCTTTTGAGGCACAATGAGATGGCTACACGGTGTCTAAGTGAGGGGAAGACTTTGAAAGATGGTATCATGTTTTCTCCTCTGGCACCAGAAGCCAGAATAGATAACAAGCCTCCATATGATGAAAATGTTGGGCTTAGCATGTGGTCATTCGACATTGGGAAAGGTGCAAAAAATAGCCCCTCTACATTGTGGTTTCAGAAAACCTGCTCTACTCCCAATAAGCCAAAATATGAAAAGGTGATCCCAGATCACCCTGCTAAATCTCATCCTGACCTTCATATAGGCAATGACTATAGCTCCTCAGTGACACAGAGCAGTGGCCCACTTAGAAGTTTCAGTTGTGGCTTTGAAAGGACTACGAGGAATGAAAAGCTAGCAGCAAAGACTGATGAATTTAACAGAACTGTGTTTAGAACAGATAGACATTGTCATGCAATACAGCAAAATCAAAGCTACTCGGAATCATCTGAAGATCTTAAGCCCTGTGGTACCTTAATTACTCATGCAGGTAACATATCAGAAAATGACAGTGTGTCTGGTATTCTGAAAACCAGTGCCCACATGCCTGTGCCCAGGGAAAATGTGGCTGATAATCCCACCAAAAAATGCACAACAGGTCTGGTGAGACAAACGCAGGAACACGTAAGTCCTAGCAGTTATCGTAATATGCTCCACGAGCATGACTGGAGACCAAGTAATCTGTCTGGCCGGCCAAGATCAGCTGATCCTAGGTCAAATTATGGTGTTGTGGAAAAGCTGATGAAAACCTATGAGACAGCAACAGGGTCTGCCTTACAAAATTCTAAGTGCTTCCAGGATAATTGGACCAAATGGAATTCTGATGTCAGTGGTGGGGCCACATTAAGTCAGCATTTAGAAACGCTCCAAATAGAACAAGAGCTTCAGCGAAAGACAACCATGTGTGGGGCACAGCAAGTGAAGCAAGGAGTAGATTGGAAAAAGATAACAGAGGTGAGAAAGCAATGAATATATTTGGTAGAACTCCATCCACGTTTGACTCCGAGTTCAGTCAATTGCCCGTTCACGGCAATGGAACGTAGGCACATGTTTTGGCATCTTCTCAAGTTCTTGACATGTCATTTGTGAATAAATATGGACCTTAGAATTATAACTCAACATGAACTTTTTAAAGGGTAGTTTTTAAGACTGGGAATAGCACATTATAACTTTTTCTTAAATTCTGAAATGGGACAAAATAAATATAATAAATGGGCTTAAGAACCTCATGTCAAAGGTTTTTTGTAAATTTCTTTCCTGAAAAAATATTCCAAAGGTGCATTTGTTGATTTATAGAATTTTATTCTTTTGAAGTGTTTAGATTTTAAGAAGTATATGGGAAATAGTTTTAAAATAACTTGCACTTTTCAGTTGTTAGGTATGATTGGTTCAGTCATCCCCAGCGTTTGATTTACGTTCTTTCTCATAGGATTAGTCACACGAATGTGAGTATGGGTAAAACACATCATTTAAAATAGTGCCTTATAAGGTTCTCTTAAAAACTTTAAGAGCTAAAAGGCAAGTACAGGAAAACAAAAACTAATGTGATAACTTAAGAATGTTTAAAATTGTTCTTATTTGTATAAATTCTTAGCGTGGAAATTGCCAAAAAAAAGAGGATATTTAAATAGACTGTTATCCTTTTCTTGTTCCAATCTGTTTGCAAAAGAATCTAGTCTTCGTTAACAGGAGAAAAAGGGGTTGAAGAGATTGATATTTACAAAGAAGAGCTACCCAACAGTCCTTTTTTATGCATAATTTACTGCAAGTTACAAGGTGACAAATTGTTATAATTAGCCAATGCTTCGAAAATCCTAGTTTTACATAATGCAGTGTGTATGCAGCATTGTTTTAAGCTATGCAGGTTGCCTCCTGATGTAAAAATATTATTTTTATGTGGCTTTCAAACCCTACGAAAATATCAGTTTTCATCTGTTTTATCAGAAAACTTGCCTGTTTGCACAAGGTACAAATAATTATTCTGCGTTTGTATTTCTCTGTTTTTTTGTGTGTGTGTGAGGACGATTAGCCCTGAGCTAACATCCACTGCCAATCCTCCTCTTTTTTGCTGAGGAACATTGGCCCGGGCTAACATCTGTGCCCATCTTCCTTTACTTTATATGGGACACTGCCACAGCGTGGCTTGACAAGCGGTGCGTCAGTGAAGCAGAGCGCGCACCCTTAACTGCTATGCCACCGGGCCGGCCCCTGTATTGCTCTGTTTTTTAGTTGAGCCCATAAATACCTGTACGGTTCTGTAGCTTCACATGGGAAATGGAAACATTTATACGATAACTAGCCAAAATTCTCATTAGCTAACAAGAAATATTACTAAATATTTCCCATTTCTGCATTAATTGGGGGTTAGGGAGGAGTCCTCTATTGTAGTTCCTTAGTAGTAGTTCTCCATCACCCTTCCCCAGAAACAAATCTAAAAAAATAAAATTCCAAAGAGATAAAAACAAATGCATGTTATTGTCGTAGAAACAGAGACCAACCTCACTGTCCATCGCAGATGACAGAGCACAGGCTTTGTTAAGAAGGTCAATAAGAACCGAAGGCATAAAACGTGTCATGAAAGCCTTTTAATTTTTTTTAATTGCAAAGGTCCAAGGATGCTTTTCTTCCATTAAAATAAAAAGAAAGAAAAGAAGGAAGAAATGAAAGAAAGGGAAGGAAAGAGAAGGAAAAGGTTTTCACTCATCAGAAGACGCCCAATATAGATAGTAACCCTTTATTAGCAATTAGAATGAAGTTTTATTTAAAGTTTTTTAATGGTAATGTTGAAACTGTTTAGAGATAGTAAGTGGTTCTTAACGAAAAAAAAGATGGCATCAGATAAATCATTTAGTGGTTTGTGTGCCTTTTGCTTATGACCTCTAAAAGTGTCAATAACTTGACATAAATGTACACAGTTTCTTTTGTTATCTTTTTATTTTTAAATAACGCTCAAATATCCTAATATCCCACTAAGAAACATCTATAGTTTTATCATATCAAAGTTATCTAACATGAACTTTTGAATCCTCAACTCATTAGTTCTGAAAAGAGATCAGTTGTGTTAAAATTTGTCACCATGAAGAAATCTACAAGATTATGAAATGCTATATTCGTATTAAAAGTGAATTGCTTTGATTAAGACATTCAAGACCACAAATACTATACAAATACCTTCTTCAGTTTTTGATGCTTTTTCTTGCTTGTAAATAAGCTACTACATTAATCCCATAGTTGAGATGCATAATATATTGAGCCCATTGTTGGTGCCTTTATAGTGAGATGAATGTCTTCATTTGTGTCATAGGAATCCATGGCAGTGAAGTCCTCACATGGAAAAGGATTTTCCCGACCTGCTAGACCAGCAAATCGCCGTCTCCCGTCCAGATGGGCATCCAGATCTCCATCGGCTCCCCCTGCCTTTCAGAGAACTGCCCACAGTTATGCCATTTTTCTGCGATCTGAAGCATCGATGGTCTGAGTCTCTGGCCTGGATTGCTTGGTTACAGAAGTCCCAATTGCCAAACAGAGCATTCTGAGTGTTTACAGCCAATCCTGTCTCTTACAGTATCTTTCAAGATCACTGGGACAAACAGTTTAAAACTTAACTTCCCATCAGTCTTCAGTGTTTTTAATCTATGGAATAATTATCTTCCTGTATTTTGATTTATTAGATCAGAATTTTTTAATACCATCTTCATGAGATTTGCCAACATGATTTAAGTTGAAACAATGTACTATATTGTATATTCTAACTTTCTTGCGAGTGGCAGAAAAAGCAAGTTTATGTGCATGCCATGTGTTTGTAGGTGCATGTGTTGAAACAGGAAATATCTTAGTATGTATTTAGATAAGAAAAATTTATGTGCTAGTGTTGACTTTGAAATTATAACATGTATACCTATATATTCTTTGTGTTTATTTAAAATTTTTTAAAATATACAGTATTATTTATATTTTGTATACCTTTTAATAGGTATCCACTTAAGGCATTTGAGATATATATATTAACTAATCACTTCCTTGGCCCCAACTACATTGAAAAATAATTACACACGTATCTAACATTGGTATATTTCTATATACAACTCATAGTTTCTTAACCCATATGAGGATAGACTAATACCATTGATCTCCTTGTTTTCTCTTTTAAATATATAAAATTGTCACGGGTTTAACAGATCAGCCTTCTAAAGCAAACATAAAATGTTCATAAAATCTTTGTTATATCATTTGGTAGTCTATTAACGGCTTTTACTGAATACTCGATACTTAGAGCTAGTATCATGAGACTGCCTTATAAACGATATGACTAAGTAATGAATTTATTTTGTCAACTTCAGTAACAAACATTCCTTAAATGGGATATGAAAAGAAATTCAATTATGTTGAATTCTACTTTTTGTTAAAATTATTGTAAACTTTTAGTTCAGCTACTTTATTTGGAGTCATACATATTGAAAGGTAAGTCCTTTACTTTTTCCTTTTTCTAACGTTTCCCCTAAAATTAGTAGATAAAAGACTAATTCACTTTTTTTATTAATAAGGAAAATCAGGAATGACATCTCACTGAGAGCTGAAATATAATATATTTCTTAGAGTGTGCTACATTAAAAAAGCCTTAAGCTAAACTTTGGCATCCGTGAGTAGCATAAGAAACAGAAACGATTTTTTTGGCCACAATTTGCGAACAGTGAACACAAAATCTGTATTGAGAACTGACAGAAAAATGAATGTTGAAGTGCTTGGAATTCTACATGGAAGCTCTTAGAAGCAACTTTGCTCTCCATTGTCTCTTATAAAACCAACGATGTTATTAGAATATTAATTCTATTTAAGCTTTTCTTTTACTACAAAAAAGGTTAAGGAATTCTTATGACAAAAGTATTCAAGGAGCCTTCTGCTTATGATATATTCTCACAGTTTAGAGAAATTCACTTCATTGTACACCATGACTTCACGTAAAGTAATAATTTTACAATCCCAGACTGCCTTAAAAGGCTCAAGACTGTT
Source organism: Ceratotherium simum simum (assembly GCF_057802395.1). Lineage (NCBI taxonomy): Eukaryota > Metazoa > Chordata > Mammalia > Perissodactyla > Rhinocerotidae > Ceratotherium > Ceratotherium simum. The sequence continues at coordinate 47,295,975 of NC_141918.1, read as the reverse complement.
GCATAATGATGGACAGATTCATACTTTCCAATAAAGAGTTTCCAGGAATTGAGCTGAATTAAACTTCTAGAGCGTGAGGTTGGAGCAGATGCACATGGTAAGTAAGGACTATGGATCCACTCTAAATTCTTATTTCTTTCAGGGATATCCTTTTCCATAGGAAGCCTATCAGAGAAAAGTAACCTAGACGCCAAACGATGTCACTCATATAATATGCTTTTCATCTAGAGGGAGAAAACACTGGGGAGGTGGTAGCCTGTGGCATAAAGTGATGGACGTGTTAACAAGATGCTGCTGTGTAATATTGGAGAGCCTGCCTAAGAACCATGAGACATCTCTGTTCCTCTCCATTGCTGTATCCCAGGTAGTCTGATGTGGATCTGTGGTTCTCACCTTCAACTACTTGTCAGAATATTGAGGATCTCTTTTTAAAACTTAGATTCCTAACCTCAACCCATAATTACTAAAGCAAAATTTCCAAGGGTAGGGAGTGGGAATCTTGAATCTTTAATAAAACAAAGCAAACTCTTTGACGATTAGGGAGCTTTAGAAGCAGTGACATTGATTGATACCCTAATGGATGGGTACGGTTGGGTAGTCACGCTACTTCCCTGGAACTTGCCTTTGTTGTCTGTAAATTAAAAGGGTTCTATTGTCAGGCTTCACAATTTTAAGCCACCTTTTCTATTACCATTTGAATGAAACAGTGGGACACAATTTTAACATTTTATGTTGACTAAAATCATAGAATATTAAAGCTGAAAAAAAAAGCATCTGGTCCAACTCCTTGATAGTAAGGATGAAGAAACTAAAACAGATTATTTGAATGTCCTGCTTTGTCTCTTAAAATATTTTATAGTTTTTTTTTGTGAAAACAACCTATCAGGTAAATGGAAATTATCCTTGAAAAATATTTTCTGATGTATTGTGATTTGTAACCTGTAGTTTTTCTACTTTGGATGGGCATTTTCTTCCCAACAACATACTTATGCTATCATTGCTGGACATAAGGGATTTGTAAATATTTCAGAAATATTTCATTAGAAGCACGTGTGTTAATAGAAGTTTTCCCTAGCATACTTTTGGGGGAAAAATCTTTAAAGAGAAGGTTACTGATATGGGTTGATCTCAGAAAGGAAGAAGAGTGAGGCAGAGAAGAGCACTTGAGTTTCTGTGTGTGTGTGTGTGTGTGTGTGTGCGCACATGCACAACCTTGCATGAGTTTTCTATATTGCCTTATGTTCAAAGCCAAATATAAAAATATAAATAATTTTTGCATAATTCACCTTATAAAGAATTATCCACAACTTTCATTTGTTTTTACATAGACCATGAAGATGACCAGATATTATCATGCACCAAACACAATTTACTTCTCCATGGAGGATTTAGCCAGACTCCATGTCATCCTGAGAAAACACCTGGACCTCAAAAAGAGAATCTGCTTCCCTACAAAGATTTTTAAAATTATTTTAGGCACATTTGCTGACAAACAACACTTGGTATTGAAATTTCCTTCAGCCACTGGAGGCTATCAAATAAAATAGGTGTGGAAACACCTACTGTGGCATCTATATACGTTGAGAACATTTTGATTTTCCTCCTTATCTACAGTGATCTCCATTAAGCTGAGAATTTTATAAAGTCTAAATTTAAATATGTACACAGTTCAAGTACTAGCTTCCCCTAAAATATCTCTATGTAGTAGAATCTAAAAGCAAAGCCTGCCTGAATTCCTGCACATGCACAACCCATTATAATTTCTTATACACTGACATCCACTCTGTGCCTATTTAATTGCTTATGGAGTCTGATTATATTTTGTTTGAAAAAGGCATACTCCTCTGAAATTTGCCTTTACATGATAAAATTCATTAAATTATTTTTAGGTAGATTCAGATTTCTATTATAGTACTATTTTGCTTCAAATTCTGCACGTTTCTTCCTAAGTAGCAAGTAGCTTTATCTGACTTCGCAACTATGACTTATTTATTTTATCATACCCCATAAAATATGCCCCTTCAAAAAATGGGCTTCATAAAGTAAAAATCAAAACAAAAGAAAGATTGGGAGGATGACCTTTCAGGCAAGAATCTACACATTTTTTACAGTAGGAATTTTTCTTATCATAAGAAATAATTTTTATTTCACTAGGGAAAAAATGATAAGGCTTAAAATCTGATACATATTGCAGTGATCTTATGAATCAACAGGTAAGATTGGCAAATTCTGAAAAAAGTTCTGCTTATATAAAGCTAGTATGGAATCTAGAAGTGAGGAAAGAGTCTAGAATAGGAAGGACCTTATAAGTCACGGAGAACAGTCTCAGTTAGAAGTGAGAAACCTGAAACTCGGAGCGGTCAGCATGGCTGCCAAGGTTACAGGGATGGGAACTAAGCCAGGTTCCAACACCAGTGTCCTGCCTTGCTGTATACCCATGTATACAGCGTCTGTGATTTGGTGGTTTGCAAAGCAGGTTCATACTCCTTGATTTGTTTGCTTCTTAAAACGAAACTTCAAGGCAGCCGTTGTGATGTCTAATTACAGAAGAAAAAATTAAACAGCCAAAATAATAGAATAAATGTTTCCCCAGATAATATTTAGAAAGAAATAGGTAGCTCTGCCGACTCCTAGTTAGGCTTTTTTCTCAAAGAAGAGGAAGAGAAAGGCAAAGAGCAAACAGTTGTGTTTTATGCATGATGATGAAGTTGTTTATTTTGCTGACATTGACAGTTTCTCTTAATTTTGTCTTTCAATGACCTTAACTGAAAGTCATCATTCATAATTTATATGGTTTCAATGGTTTCAAGAGATCATATTCAAGAAATCATGAAGAAGGTTCACTTTATCAAAATATTTTTCATTTTTAATGCCTATACTCTGATATTATATAAATTTTGTATGTAGGCCAAAATGTTGAAGGTAAAACCAATAAGTATTTCAATAAGCAGCCAAAGCAATCCTTATCTATAGCATCAACTAAATCCTGACCTCCTCAGTCTTAAAGAATCACAGAAAATTTTCGTGCTATATGACTTAAATGTGCTCCAGAGTAAATGAGAGCATCTTGCTTGAAGCATGTAGTTATTTTCAATGTATAATCTCAATCCAACCTTAATTGTGTCCCACCAATTTCTTTTTGAGGCTTTATTCTCCAATTAAATTATTTACTCATGCAATTTTATAAAAATCATTAAATTTAATCCAGGTATTTGGGATCTGCAGATTTTTTCCTAGATAATGCTATTTGGCTTCAAAATAATGCCAAATTACATAACCTAAATTATATATATTTTCATGTCAATCTTTGCAAGAAATTTTGTGTTAAAATTAACTCAGTAAAATATTCTCTGAGTTAATGATATCTGGAATGAAATAGTTAATTAGCAATAAAAGCCAGAGAACCATTAACAACATTTTTTTTGTGTGAGGAAGATCGGCCCTGAGCTAACATCTGCCAATCCTCCTCTTTTTGCTCAGGAAGACTGGCCCTGGGCTAACATCCGTGCACATCTTCCTCCACTTTATATGGGACACCGCCACAGCATGGCCTGAGAAGCGGTGCTTCTGTGCGCGCCCGGGATCCGAACCGGTGAACCCCGGGCTGCCACAGTGGAGCGCGCACTTAACCGCTTGTGCCACTGGGCCGGCCCCAACAATATTTTTAAAAGAGGGTTACATGTAGGAGTGAAGGGGGACAATAGTCTGTATACGTTAAAACTCAGGAGATGAAGCACTGGGAATAAAGATTCTTCCTTGGAAATCCCAGGCAAGGAGAGGGGAGTTGAAATCAGACACGTCACTTTGTTAAAAAGGAAGCTGGTGGTGGTGTAGCCCAGTGACCTAAAGCTAAAAGAATTCATGACGTATCCAACTCAGCAAAAGCAAGCACTAGGCTTTCCCTGACGGTTCAAGAACCTGGGAAAAACACAACATCAAGGACTCCAGGGTGGACCATGCTCAGGAGTCAGGCAGGTGGTCATCCTCGAGGAGATTCTTCATAATACAGCAGACACTCGACACCGAGTCCAGGGCCAGGAGAGGAATGAAGTGTCCAGGAAAGGATATTGGCAAAAGCGAGATACTGGATCAAGAAGCCCAGTCCTGGGAATCAGCATGTAGGAAAGTTAAGAGATGAAGCTAGAGGTAGGGAGGGAAGTTTTCATTGGAAATAGGAATGGAGAGGTCTTCACCAACACACCAGATCTTTACTGAAGTTGGGAGCCAAGAAGACTTGGGTAGCAAGTGAAGCACCCATTTGAAGGCAACGAGGAGTGTAACCATCATGAAGCTGAGATAAATGGAGGGTCAGTGCAGCTTGAGCTCTCATCTAGGATATTGTACAGACTAAAATTGATAGGAGGCCATCAGAGGTAAAGATGATGAAGTGTGGACCAAAACTCTCTTCTCTTCACCTTCTCTTTATTGTTATTTTCTTGTGATTCTATCACCACAATCTAAAATTTTTATCTAGATAAGCTGAGAAAATAAGCCATCTATACCTTCATTTAATAGACCATACAGCAAAATTAGATACCCCGGAAATTGAAAGTGATATTTTTCTGCAATAAAAGTTTAAAGATAGGTACATAATCAAAGGGTAAGACCATTTTTAGAAGAATTTAGAAAATTACACAAAATTGTCTGTATATATGAAGTGAGTGAGCATAGGGAACACCCAGATTGCATCCGAGAATAGACTATAGTCTCAAAGAAAAAGAAATGAAACGTGATTATAACTAAAAAAGGGGAAACTTAATGGACTGCTCTGATCTCTGTTTGAATGGAAACGAGATGGACTGCATGGAGCCCAGGAAAAGGTACCTCAAGAGCAAGAATATCCAGTGCTGATCCACTGCTGTCCAGCAGAAAAGGCCAGGGTCTGAGAACATTAAATTTCTGGCAACAAGACTATTCCATTCTGTCGTGGAAGCAGGAGGTTCCCCCAGACTGATCTGTGCCCCACAGATATCCCTCAAGGTCATCCAATTCCATCAGCTCACTTTTTGCACACTAACTCAAGCAGCCTTCTGACTCTCAAATTAACTACTTAGATATTTAGAGAAGTAAGAGAGCATGTAGACTAGTGTTTCCTGAATGTTTCCAGAAAGTTCTCTAATAGAGAAAAGAAATCGCTATCCAAATGCCAATGATAGTGTCTACAATTCTTCAAGTTAGGGGAGTTGTAACTGGAACATTTTTACAATTTTTAAAACAAAAGAGATTTTGTCTGCTTTGTTCGGGGATTGTTCCAAGAACTTAGAAAAGTGCCGGCAGATAGTAGGCTCAATAAATATTTGTTGACTAAATTAACAAAAATTTTAAATGTTTTAATCACTTGCTATCAGGAAAAACAAAACAAATTTTCCTCTCTTCGGCCTTACTTAATCACAGCTGGAGTGAATTTACTTATTTCATAAAATTGAGCCAACCTGAATTTACATTGTATAGTAATTTCTCTTGTCAGAGTGACACCATATTTTGAAACCGTGAACTCACTTAAAAATGTGCATGCAAACTGAAATAGTTTTTTGACTGTTTTTGCAAACTTTATAAATATAAGGCAAGATGATGAGAACACTACCAAAGAGATAGTACACTGGAATGTTGAGAGAATTGCTGGTGGACATTTTATTAAGCGTCTTTTAACTGAAAAGTCAAATGACTTATGTCATATGAAATATTATAAGGCTGTCTCTTTTATTGTTTCAGGGGAAAAATAGTTGAAGGGCCTTTTTGAAGGAAAAAAAATAACAGATTATATGGGCTAAATTTTAGCACATGTAATTGAATTAAAGTTTCCAAAATTTCCTTCTCGATAAAGTCAACTCTTCACAACTCTCACACGTTAATTCTGCTGCAATCTTATCACACCAGGTGAAAACTTACACAATTTCACTTTCACAAAGAATTCACCCTTAAAATATTTTTGCTGAATATGTCAACTTTGAGAACTATTGTTTACCGTTAGGCAACGCAATGATTCATCTTTTTAACCATGTGTTAATAATTGTTATACTATGTCTTTAAATATCCATTTAAAAACGATGAATTCCACTAATTGCAAATCTGATCAGTGTTTTTCTCTACCTAAGCCAACACATATATATGTCAAAGAGCAAGTTTTCACTCATTTCGCATTTCTTTACAAATTTGTCTGTAAAGATAAGTATCTAAATAACTATGTCTACTAATTTTCAACAAAACTCAGCATTTCTTTCCAGCCCATTAATACACAAAGAAAACAAGAGACAAACTCTTTGAGAGGAGATATTGATGGGCTGCTTCAGAGCTGCTGATCCATACAGGATACAAAAGGATGAACTTTCCCGCCAATGTCAGCATCATAGATTCATTTCCCTGCATGCACCCATCAATATGTGCTTTTCCATTCATTAAAAATAAATCTCATATATATTTAAAATATTATTGTTACTGAATAGTTTACTATAAATTATCCTTATAAAATTAATGAACAAAGATCAGTATCTAATTAAATTGCTAAATTATTAGTGTCCATGCTTTCCAATTTAAAATAAAGAGTAAGCTTAGCATTCAGCTCTCAACTAGTCATTCTAGGATATCCTTCTGGAGCGTTAGAACTATGGAGCATCATTCAATAAGAGTATCTTTTTCACCTTGCCAGTTTCTTTTTAAGCCCCAACAGGTTTGACCATAACTATAGCATGGAGTTTTATCAAGTTTTTTTTTTCTTTAAATTAATCCTCAAGCAATTTTCTCTTTTTAATTGTGCTTTTCATTCCTAGCCAATATTTTTTTTCCTTTGTTGGTGCAACATTTTCTGGTTGTTTGAACAGTTCATTTTTAATGTTACCCACAAGAACAATGATGTTTTATGCAATTATTCTCAGGATTTTAACCACTGAAAGATATAAAGAAGTAGATGTTTGGCAGTTCCACAATATTATAGCTCATATTTTAAATATGCCTCTAAGTACATTCTACTATCTTTAGATGGCAGCTACCTGGGACCAATTCAGTAGTAAAGAGAATAGTCTATAATCTTTTATACCATCAATTTCATTGGTAAGGCCTCATCTCTCCCACCTTCGCTGGTTTCTGGATGTACTAAAAATTTTAAATCATCTTTTCTATTTTACCCAATATCCAGCTTCTGATCCAAACTTCCTATATTAAATCACCTAATGCATTTCCTATTATAAATATAATTTTTAAATTATTACACTTTAAATGTATAATTCAAAAAAAAATAGTAACATCACACATAGTACAGATTGGCAGGAAGTAGACCTAAAAGGAATCAAGCACTTATAAACGAAATATAAAAATGAGAGTAATTGTTAGAAATTCTTAAACTCTATTTTTGAATCAATGACTTTGGTGGGGTGTAATCTAAATTTTAAAAACAAAACACTGATTCCTGCAGTAACAAAATAATTTCTCAAAAGACTAGCCATGCAGGTCTGTGGGGATACATGATGAAATCACACTTTTCAGCCTTTCCACTCCAGCAGCCAGTGCCATGAGCAACCTTAGCACACTGTTCTTTTCCTAGTATCGTGTTCAGATCAATTTTCCTGGGACTCCAGTGTTGACACCACTTAATTCCCCAAGCACAGAAGCACCAAAGTTTCCAATCAACAATTGCACAAAAGATGTTATGCTTTCTGAGCCTACATAAAGCCACAAAATATTCACCAACAAAGAAAACCAGATTTTCTTATTTTCATTGAGTTGGCATGTACCAAACACATTTCTTTATTTTGAAATAGCAGACTCATGGGAAGTTGGAAAAACAGAACAAAGAGGCCCAGGCACCCTTTACCCAGCCTCCCCTGATGATGACATCTTATAAAGCTGTAGTATAAAGTCATAGCCAGGAAATTGACCTTGGCGCATTACTGTTTTAAAACCTGCATCCATATGTGTGTTTGTGTGTGCAGTTCTGTGCACTTTTTTCCACATATAAAGTTGTATAATCACCACCGCAATCAAAATACAGATTTGTTCTATCATCGTAAAAGAACCCAGCCGGGCTACCTCTTTGTATTTGCATGCCCCTCCCCCACTACATTGGTCCCTATGCCCTGGCAGCCACTAACCTATTCTTCATTTCTTTAGTTTTATCATTTTGAGAATGTTATATGAATGATATGTAACATTGTGAAATTAACTTTTTTCACTAAACATAATGTCCCTGGGGTCCATCCAGTTTGTTACATGTATCATTAGTTCATTACTTTTTATTGCCAAGTAGTATTCCATTGTATGGATACTAGTGCTTGTTCAACCATCCATCCACTTAAAGATATTTGAGTAGTTTTTAGCATTTTACTATGTAAACTGCTCTGAACATTCGTATACAGGTTTTTGTGTGAATGTAAGTTTTCGTTTCTCTGTAGTAAATGCCCCAGAAGAGTATAATTGCTGGGTCATATGGTGAGTGCAGATTTAGTTTTGTAAAATCTGGAAGACTATTTTCTAGGGTGGATGTACCATTTTACATTCCCAACAGCAATGTATGAGAAATCCAGTTTCTCCACATCCTCACCAATATTTGTTATTATTATTTTTTATATTAGAAGTTTTAATAGGTGTGTAGTGATATCTCATTGTGGTTTTAATTTACATTCCCCTGATGCAACAGAGTGGAGGAAACCAGAGTACCACCCAGCCCACCTCATACCACCTTGGCCCACCTTGGCCCACCTTGATGCCAGGCAAGGGTGGAGGCTCAGCTCCCCGCTGGGCTCTGATGACAGCAGGGTGGGTGGGTATGCAAGTAAAGACTAGCCCATCTTGCACCTCCTCATTCTACTTCATTGATGCCAGGTTGGTGTGGAACTAGCTCTGAGCAGAACCCCATTAACAGGAATATCAGACTATTGCTGCATGCCTCATCTGAGTGGGAGGTAGAATTGGCTCCCCACTCATCTTTGCCAAAACCACGGAGTGTGTGGAGGCTGGCCCGGTGGTGCGTAGTGGTTAGGTTTGCGTGCTTCTTTGGCGGCCCTGGGTTCTGTGGTTTGGATCCTGGCACAGACCCACACACCGCTCAATCAGGCCATGCTGTGGCAGCACCCCACATACAAAATAGAAGAAGATTGGCACAGATATTAGCTCAGGGACAATCTTCCTCACCAAAAAACAAACAAACAAACAAACAAAAATCCATGAAGTGTGTGCAGTGAGTGAGGTGGAGAGTGTATTGTAGTATATTGGCATTTTTCTGGAGTACAGTAAATGTCAAAAAGCTTTTTGTTCTGTTATGCTACCTTTTACTGGTCCTTTGATCAGGGCAAATAGGCTTCTCTTGGAATTATTTTTGTCTGTGCCTGTTGGTGGTCCAGGTTGAAAGCTTCCCCAGTGCCCTGTCTGGGATATATGGAAGGCAAAAAAAAAAAAAAAAAGAACAGAGAACTCAATCCTGTGTCGTGCCTCACATCCTGGGGTAACTGGTCACTCTTCCATCTTTATCCCAGCTTTCAGAGTCTTCTGACTTTGTTTATTGTGTTATGTCCAGGGTTTTTAAGGAAGGAGGACCTGGGAAGAATTGGGCTGTTTCATCTTGGCCAGAACAAAAAGTATCTCCAAATTATTTCTTTTTTATAACAGCTTTATTGAGATGTAGTTCATATACCATAAAATTCATCATTTTAAAGTGTACAATTCAGTGTTTCTTAGTTTATTAACAAAGTTATACAACCATCATCACTACCTAATTTTAGAACCTTTTCAACAACCCAAAAAGAAATCCTATGCTAATAGCAGTTACTCTCCATCCCGTCCTCCTACAAGCCCCTGGCAATTACTAATCTACTTTCTGTCTTTATGAATTTGGCTATTCTGGAGATTTCATATAAATGGAACCATATAATATATGGCTTTTTATAATGGGCTTCTTTTATTTAGCGTAATGTTTTCAAGGTTCACTCACATTGTAGCATGTATCAGTACTTCACTTCTTTTTATTGCCAAATAATATTCCATTGTATGGATATACCACATTTTTTTCCATTGGTTAGTTGATAGGCTTTTGGGTTGTTACCATTTTGGAACTATTATGAATAATGCTGCTAAGAACATTTGGATACAAGTTTTTGTGAGAATATATGCTTCATTTCTCTTGAATATATATCTAGGAGTGGAATTTCTGGGTCATATGGTAAGTCTATGTTTAACATTTTGGGGAGCTGCCAAATATTTTCCCAAAGTGGCTTCATCATTTTACAATCTTACTAGCAATTTATGAAGGTTCCAATTTCTTCACATCCTTGTCAGCACTTGTTATTGTCAGATTTTTTTATTTTAGCCATCCTACTGGGTGTGAAGTGGTATCTCATTGTGGTTTTGATGTGCGTGTCCCTAATGACTACTGATGTTGAACATCTCTTCATGTGTTTATTGGCTATTTGTGTGTCTTCATTGGAGAGCCGTCTGTTCAAGTACTTTCTCAATTTTTAATTGTGTTGTCTTTTATTGTTGACTTGTAAGAATTCTTTACATATAGGGGATACAAGTTCTTTATCAGATATATAATTTGCAAATATTTTCTCTTATTCTGTGTGTTGTCTTTTTATTTTCTTAATGGTGTCCTTCGAAGTAAAAAAGTTCTTAATTTTGATGAAGTCCAATTTATCTATTTTTTTCTTTTGTCATTTATACTTTTGGTATCATATCTAAAAAGCTATTGCCTAATGCAAGGTCATAAAGATTTACCTCTATATTTTCTTATAAGCATGTTGTTGTTTTAGCTATTACATTTAGGTTTATGATCCATTTTTAGTTAATTTTTGTATATGGTGTGAGTTAGGGGTCTAACTACATTATTTTGTATGTGGATATAAAATTTCTCCAGCATCACTGATAAAATTAATTGATATACATATATATATAATGATGGTTTATTTCTGGACTCTCAACTCTATTCCACAGATCTGTATGTCTATCTTTATGCCAGTACCAAACTCTTTTGATCGCTATAGCATTATAGTAAGTTTCTGGGCCCCTTACATTTCCATATGAGTTTTAGTATCAGCTTATCAATTTCTGCAAAAGAAGAACACAGCTGGGTTTTTGCCAGGGATTTTATTAAATCTGTAGATCAATTTGAGACTATTGTCATCTTAACAATACTGTTTTCTGATCCATAAACATGATATTCTTTCATTTATTTAGATCTTCTATAATTTCTTTTGATAGTGTCTTATAGTTTCTGGTGTACAAGTCTTACACTTCTTTAATTAAAATTAGTTCTATGTATTTTATTCTTTTTGATGCTATTGTACATGGAATTATTTTCTTTTTATTTTCAGATTGTTCATTACTAGTGTATAGAAGTACATTTTATTTTTGTATATTAATCTTGTATCTGCAGTCTTGCTGAATTCATTTGTTAGTTCTAATATTTTTGTGTGTAGGGTTCCTTAGGTTTTTCTACATACAAGATCAAAGCATCTGCAAATAGACATAGTCATATTTTCTCCTTTTTAATATGGATGTCTTTTATTTCTTTTTCTTTACTACTTGACATGGATAGAACATCCAGTAAAATGTTGAATAGAAGTGGCAGGAGTGGACGTCCTTATCTTATTCCTAATCTTAGAGAAAAAGCATTCAGTCTTTCACCATTAAGTATTATGTTAGATGTAGGTTTCTCATAGATCTCCTTTATCAATTTGAAAAAATTTTCCTTTTATTCCTTTTTGAGTGTTTTTTACCATGAAAGGGGGTTAGGTTTTGCTTTTTCTGCATCTATTGAGGTAATCATGTGATTTTTGTCTTTTATTCTATTGATATGGTGTATTATATTGATTGATTTCATATGTTAAACCAACCTTGAATTCCAGTAATATGTCCTACTTGGTCATGGTGTACAATCCTTTTTATATGTTGCTGGTTTCAGTTTGCTAGTATTTTGTCATTGAGAATTTTTGCATCTATATTCATAGTGGATATTGGTCTGTAGTTTTTTGTGATGTCTTTGTATTGCTTTGGTATGAGGTTAATATTGGCCTCGTAGAATGAGATGTGAAGTGTTCTCCCTCCCCCCTTCTATTTTTTGAAAAGTTTGTGAAGGATTGATGTTAATTTTTCTTTAAGTGTTTGGTAGAATTCACTAGTAAAATCATCTGTGCCAAAACTTTTAGGAGTGAAAAAGCTATTGTCTTTTTAAAAACATATCTTCAAGTAAAACTTACATTCCAGAAAGCTGTGTTGAGTTTATAATATGAAACATCACTTCCGTTTCCATTTCAGAAGCATGACTGTACTTCATTATTCTTTTGTGAAATCGTATACCTTGTTACAAAAGGAGCATAATTTTTGAGGTGCCTTTTCATTCTGGTGTCAAAGACAGATATTCTGTTTGTAGTATAGGATTTCTAGTAGCTTCTTATCTGTACTTTATCAGTCAAGATCCAGTCAAGAGAACAGAAACAACAGTAAGAATTTAAATACATAACAACAGGAAATTGATAACAAAGGTACCAAAATATGTGGAAGAACAAACTGGTGATGAAGGCTAGAGGAGTAAGAAGGAAGAAGAGATGATTCCTAGAGATTAGGAGCTGCTAATGCTCCTGGCCTGGAGCACACACTTGATGCTGCATTTTTGGAAGCTCTGGCAGTGCTGATTCTGGAATGCTAAGTAAGGACCACTTCATATAGAAACATGCTGCTTCCATTCAGACTGTAGAGTCTGAAATCACCTGACCTCCACTACCATTGCAACAACTACCAGCAATTACCATGGGTATGAGCTGGAAAGCAGAAGCTTCTCTCTTCCTTTATCTTTTCTGATCTCCTGCCAGTACCAAAGGAGCCCAGGATATATAATTTGTAGTCTCCCAGCCCTGGCCAGGCACAGTAGAGTATATAAAGACAAGTGGGAAAATCCAAAATGCTTGTGCCGAACTTATTCTGAAAGTAAACATTTGATTGAAAATGACTTAAAGAATAGGAAAAATGATAGCAGATGGTTTCTCTTGGGTGACTTTCAGATTATTCCATATTTTGGAGCAAAATAAAATTATCCCCAATATGTAGCAGGATCATTTACTTATAGTAAAATCAACAAAAAGGATTTATAAGCTTAAATTGGCAGAGGGTGCTACATAGAAATTTTAAACTGCTAGAGAAGAGAACAAAGAGATTTGTTTTTTGTTTTTTTTTTTCAAATTGTACTCAGGATATTAATTTGTTCACGTGAAGGAAGAAAGCAAGGACTAAATCTTTCACCATAAAAGTACTCAACCCATTCCAAAAAAAAAAAAAAAGAAGATAGAAGATTAATAAAGTCATTGAGGATTATTTTTTAAACTACATTTCATGTCTGTGTGGTAAGCAAGCACCTCTTACCCAGGTCATCCTAAATTAATTTATGAAGCCTGAAAATATATTTTCTCACCTAATATCTCTTTTCTAACTCTGTAATTTACACTCTAAAATGTTCATGGCTTATTAAACAAGGCTTCCATAATTCTTTAAATCTCAGGCTCATTTCAAGAGAGAAAAAAACTATATTAGGGGCAAAATCTAATTGAAATCTTGACATTTAAAATATTTATTTTCCTTAACAGTGCTTCGACTTTCTGAAATTTTAAAAAGAGCAAAGGGAAATTTTCAGAATAGAAAGAAGGACGGCTTTTAAGAGATTATAATGAAGTGATTGGATTTTCTGGTTTCAGTCTGGAATTGGGGTCAGAATCCTTTAGGTCTCATAAAGTAAAATGAAAAGGCAGATCTGGTTCTAAATCATACCACTGTTATTGTCCCCAAATTCAGACAGTACATGTCATGCAATGGGGGCACAGACACACACAACATTGGCAACTAGAGGCATAAAATAAAGTGGGTGTCCTGGGAAATGCATAGGCAGGGAAACAGCGAGGCACAGACCATCCCACTGACCTGCATATCTCACAGAGGTATGCTGAGGGGGGAGCACGACGTATCATGGAAAGGGCTCTAGGGGAAGAATCTCACAAATACTATTATTCTACATATTGATAGAGACAGGGGTAGAAAATGGTCACTCGATTGTGACAGTGTACCAAGGGGAGCTTCTTTTAACAGTGTCATGGGACATTAAAAACATAGCCTTGTTAGAAAGGGGGAGACCCAGATCTCAGGCACTGCCATCAGCCTTTTCTTTTATCAAGCTGACTCAGACCAGTGTCTAGCCAGCTACCAAAAGGGGGAGGAAATGAGCTACCAACCCCAGTCATCTCGAGTTGTCTCTCCTTATTCTATTTGTGAACTATAGCAGCCAGGGGAAGGAGAAAGAAGAATTTAGAGGACAACTTTGCAGGACTTAGTAGCAAATAGGCACTTACTCTTTTGACTGTAGGAAAAAATGTTGCTATATTGTAAAATGGAAAAAAATAATGAGATCACTTACGCACAGCAAAATATTTTTGTATTTTCTACTCACAGATATGTGTAAAGAGAAAACCAAGTTTAAAAGATATAAACAAAATGATTTACTTTGTTTAGTCTTTCAAATAATGTTTATCTTTTAGTGTCCTAATTGGAAAATTAATTTCTAAGGAATAATCTTTTTATCTTATAAATTACTCTCTCTCTATTCATTTAAATTGTATAAGCATTAATTGTTAATTTCATTGTGTTTAATTTATTAACTTAATTTAAATAATAGACTATAAAATATTGAGTTACTCACACTGACCCTGATTAAGAAATTACCATTCCCGAGGAAAACTGTTCCAATAAGCATGTATATGATGACCATACATGTGGGGTTGCTAGATTTAACAAATATAAATACAGAATGCCAAGTTAAATTGGAATTTCAGATAAACAACAATCAGTTCATAACTACCTTATTGATTTATTATTCTCTGAACTGATTGTTAACACAAAGTTGGCCAAATGAATAGATAGATGATGATAGATAGATAGATAGATAGATAGATGATAGATAGATAGATAGATAGATAGATAGATAGATAGATAGATAGATAGATGTTAGATGATAGACAGATAGATAAATGCAACGTTTGGGACATATTTATACTGAAACATTTTTTTGTTGTTTGATGCTTCCTGAAGGAGCATCAGAGGATAGAGGAAAGAAAGAGAAAAGGAAAATTTTAAAACCAGAAAGCGGAGACCAAAGGAAGGGCTAACCAGAAGTAATGATAAACTGGTTGCTTTGAAAAGCAGAGGAAGTTTTAATGGGAGACTGATGGCGCTCCTAGTTGTAGCAAGATGGTACTGATACGTATCTTCCAGGCTTAAAACTCTGCAACGTGTATCTCAGAAGAAAATGAAATAGTATCCAAGTCAAAAGAATTTGGAGAGGAGAGGAGCTGACAGCTTAGAGTAGGATAAACCAATAAAGTAGTTGTAAACTGATTGTTAACAGAAAGATAAAGAAATCGCCAATTAAGAAAATAGAAGCTAATTATAAAATGAAATATTTTTCCATTATAAGCATAATAAAGTTCATTATGTAAAATTTGAAATTGTTGGAGAAATATAATTAAAAACACAATGTTTTCCCAGCCCAAAACGATAATAGAGAAAGAAAGCACTTTTATTATTGAATAAGCATTAAACAGAATGTAAAGCATATCACAAGGGAATCTGCTAAGTGATTACAAAGACAGAAAGGAGTTTCACTACTGTATATAGCCAAGCTGATACAACCCATTACATACATGTTTTTAAGATAATAATGACTAGTCCTCAAGTAAGAGGACTGGACAGCACCCTTTCTCATACATAGTTCATCCTAAATTCACCTGGTAATTGGGGTAGCCATCTGTGTTAGCTAACTGACTTTATCCAGAGGAAAAACAAACATCTCATATTTTTACGACAGAAGATAGTTTTGCAACTTGGAGCAAGATGTCCACTAAAGTTAGTCTCCTGCCCTCCCACAGAAACTGGGAGATAGGGGTAAGCCATCTCCTTTGATATTTACATTTCCTTTGTGTGTGTGTGTGTGTGTGTGTGTGTGTGTGTGTGTGTGTCTAAAGGGTGGCTTAAATGATAAACATTTGTTTCCCACAGTTCTGGAGGTGGGAAGACCAAGATCAAGGCACCCAGCAGATTCCGTATCTGGTGAGGACCCTTCCTGGTTCATAGACCCAGGTTCATTCTTCTTGCTGTGTCCTCATATGGCAGAAAAATTTGATGTTTACATTTCAAAGAGATGGTTTCCAGATCTTTGAGAGAGATGTTCCTGGGTTATAAAGCTGACTAAGGCCTATCTAGGCTTCAGGTCTTCAAAAGGATTTCAAAGAGGAAGTACTTTTGTACTTATGAATACAAGTTTTCTAAAGTAAATGTTCTGAGAAAAGGAGAGGAGGGAAATCTCTTCCCTTATTTTTAACAGAGAGAAATAAACTTCTTGTTTTTAAATTGTATTTGTCCTTACATAGTATACAGAAAAGTTAAGGAGATAACTTGGTGCTACCTATCCCTAGATATAAACCCATTAGCATTTTGGTATATTTTTATGTAATATTTTATATATTATTTTGTTTGCTTTTTATAGCTTTACTCATACAGTATAACCGTAATTTTATGTCCGAGTTTTTTGTCAACATTATCCCATGTTATTATAAATATCACTTTTAATGGTAGTATTTTAATGGTTGCATTATGGTTCATTTTATACAGTAGATAATATCCTGGTGAACAAAGCTCTTATTCCTTCATATTTATTGTTATTTCCTTTTGAAAGATTATCGGGAATAGAATATCTCAGTAAATAAGAATGAACATTTTAAAGCTGTTAATGGATGTTGCCAAATTGCTATTAGTTATTTTTCTAAATAACACAATATGTTTTATCAAATTGTTTTTCATCCCTTGTTCTTTGAGCAGTTGTACAGTTCCTGTGATTTTTTTGTGTGTGTGTGAGGAAGATCAGCCCTGAGCTAACATCCATGCCAATCCTCCTCTTTTGCTGAGGAGGACCGGCTCTGAGCTAACATCTATTGTCAATCCTCCTCCTTTTTTTCTTCCCCAAAGCCCCAGTAGATAGTTGTATGTCATAGTTGCACATCCTTCTAGTTGCTGTATGTGGGACTCGGCCTAAGCATGGCTGGAGAAGCGGTGCGTCAGTGCGCTCCCAGGATCCAAAGCCTGGCCGCCAGCAGCGGAGTGCACGCACTTAACCACAAAACCACGGGGCCGGCCCACAATTCCTATGATTTTTAAATTGACTTTAACAATTCCTTCCTCTTATTGCAATTGAATACTCTAAATTGTTCAAAACCACTGGGAATCATGAAAAGGACATCACTGTTATTCTTTTTTCCCTCTTTTTAGGGAGAGCCCAACCCTCTGCCCTCATTGGAAGGACAATGAGCCATCACTAACAGCCTGATAGCAGCTGTCAAAGAGAAGAGGAGAAGGAATCCTAGGTGAATCTCAGATGGCCTTCAACTATGCTTTAAAGCCTTAACGAGCACTAATTTTATACTCATTTAGAGAAACAGATTGCTCAATCTTGTATTAGTAACCAAAAGGTGGCTTTTTAAATAATCTATTTGGCTATCTTACATATTTTTCTTGCTCTGTTCCAGACTGTCACGTTTACCCCAGAGACCTACTAAAGTAAACCCTGGAGACTCCACTGACTTGGGTCCCTGAAGCAGCCACTGATGTCCTGTGATCAATAGATAAAAAAATAGGTCCCTAAAACAAAGCATCTTTTCTCTTTTTCCCCACCCACCAGCTTTTCCACTTTCATCAGCTGTTTGAAACCTCTAATTAAAGCCGCTGTGTTTTGATACAAAGCCAGCTCCCAATAGGTTTAATTACAAGTCGTCCTGCAATTAGAGACTCAAGACTGGGTCCCAGCTTTTAAAGCTAAAACAGTGGATAACAGGCAATATTTGATCAAATTCAGCGTTGGTTTTCTGGCAGAGAAATGAAAGGGAGGGTTCTGTAATTTTTTTATTAATGTACAGAACATAGCTCTTCTTTGTCACAATAATTATGTTTTAAAATACCTTAGATCCCCTGTAATTAAGAACAAAAATTAATTAAGCACTATCTTCACATATTACTAACCAATGAACAAGTTATTAAATGTGAGATACTCTGGAAGCATTTCATCACTGTTTCAAATCCAGTCCATCAATTGACAAACATTTTTATTCATATAAAACAGAAAGGATACTAGGCCAGACATATCGAGGAGACAAAGCAAAAGAACTATACAGCATTCTTGAGGATTTCAGGATATAGATGGAGAAATAAGATATTTGCACACAAAATGGTAAATAATATAAACACTATGTGAGACCGAACAGAAATTATAATGATATACCTAATATTTCTATAACTTTTTAGAGTTTACAAAGTTTAACCTTCACAACGGTGAATTTGGTGTTATTACCACCATTCAATGGATGAAGAAATTGGGATTTAGGAAGATAGGCACTTGCCTAAGATTTCACTTCTAGTAAGAGACAAGGTCTGACATCAAATTCATGATACTAGTATTCCAGACAATTAAATGTCCAGAAGATCAAAACTGGAGCATGGCCTGATCAGGGGAGCAACATCCAACAGATGTTGGATTTGGCTGGATCTAGGCACATAAGTTATGTTAAGTGCAAGACAAGTTTCTTGCCAAAGGCGTGACAATGGGAATTCTTGCGGCCTCCATTGGAATTTGGAGGGCAGGGAGTAGACCAGCTTGCCTGGAGGGGAGACTTCAGGTGAGGCTGGAATGACAAGGTTAAATTATTTGTATTTTATTCAGTACACCATTGGGTAACTAATGAAAATTTTGGAACAAGGGAGTGACATTATATCTTTGAAGAAAATGGCAGTAGGCTTCAATAAGGTACATGAGTCAGAAGTGTTTTTTTTTTTTTATAAGTTACTTCTAGGAACTCAAGACTGCCATACTATGACAGAATAAATGTTCAGAGCATTAATCTTAGCAAAAATGTTATAAGTATCATTGAATTGTCAAAGTCCCTTCATAGATGCTCCAATTCTGTTTGACAGTAACTACAGGATATCCACTTATGTCCATTGCTTCTTTGTAGCAATACTCAGAAATCCTAGGAATGATTTTTTGGATAGGCAATTTGGATCATTATCATCTCTAATAAATAGTTTTTGTTTTCAATGAGTCTGAACATTTTCTGAGGCACAGTGCTGTTTCTCAAAAGCCTTGAGATTCCCAGGAAACTGGGAAGAGGCACGGTAGAGGGGAAGTGAATGGCATTGATTTGGAGTCTATAGAGTGAAGTTGTAAGACCTACCAAGGATTCAGATCCAGGGCTAGGGAACATTGCTTCTTTGTCTTTCTTTTCCAGGTCAGAGCTGAAATACTTTGCCTCCATCTTGCTGAGGAAACAAAATAAAGGCCTACACCACTGGTTCTTTCTCCAACAGAACTTTGCCCGTCTTCTAAAATTCTCTGTCGGTGAAGCTTAGGGAAAACCTATGGGTTTAAAGGATTCACTAAAATTGTTCTTATGAATTCAATACCAATCACTTTTATAACAATATATGGAAGCAAGACACAACAGGATGAATAAGATTAATTAGGATTCTGAAAATATTCTCAATGCTTAAATAATTGGAGATAAATGTTGAAGCAATATAATAGAAAGTTATCTTTTCACTCCATTCTCTAATTCCACATTTCTTGATATTTTAAGGACACGCAAGATTTATTTGTTCTTAAATGGATCTTGAACAGCTTGGTATAATTGGTACCCATGGATAAGATTATAATTTCTATGGTGTTATTCAACTCTCATAATTAAAAGGCAGTCATCACTACACCAAGTCAACCTATATTTATTAAGCGTCTGTGCACTACCATTTTAGCATCATAGAAACCTGGTCCTTTGCCCTGAAGTATTAAAACTTGATTAGAGAGAAAAATACACATTCCTCTGAAGTATTTCCGAAGTTAGCAGTCAGTGAGCATAAAACATATTGTAATAGCACAAATTAAACACATACATATAACATAAAATTAGAGTGGAAATGACAGACTAGACAGATTGGGTAATAATATTTCTGACCACAGATGGTGCCCACGTCCCAGCCAGCAGATGGAGAGTTGTTCAAGGTCCCAGGCTTTGCCAAGCCCCATTCTATGCCCTAGAAGAAATAGGTCATCTTTGTTCAGCCTGACTAAAACCCTGGTGACATTGCCAGTCCTGAAAAAAAAAAATGATGTCTCTAACACGGTAACCCAAAACTCTCAGAGAGATGAAGAAATTTCTCCAGATTCATAGAAATCCCTAAGGAGATTAACAGTTTCTTTAGCAAACCAAAAGATCCAAAGAAATGCCATGCACGATCACCAGAGAACAGAAGACTTCATTTATTTCATTCAACTAATATTTATTGAGCACCTTTATATGCCGCATTGTTGTAGGTCTTGGCAAATACAACCATTAGCAAAACTGATTAAATCCCTTCCCTTGGTGCTTACAGTCTAGTGGAAGAAGAGAGACCAAAAACAAATACATAAATAAAAGATGTAGGATGCCACATGGTGATAAGCAGTATGCTGGAAAATGAAACAGAAAGAGGATGGGGTGTGCTGGAGTGGAGATTCACTTTACGTAGAGTGATTAGGGAGGCCTCATTGAGAAGACGATATTTGAGCAAAGACCACAGGAGGGGAGAGGGTGAACTCTATAGATATCTGAGGAAGGGTCGTCTAGGTAGAAGGAATAACAAGAAGGAATAACAAATGTCCTGAGGCAGCAGGGGGTCTAGTGTGTTATAGGCACAGCAAAGAGGCCAATGTGGCTAGAGAAGAGTGAACAAGAGTGAAAGAAGGAGAAAAGAAACTAGTAGAGTTATGGGGAGCCAGGTTGTGTAAGGCCTCTGAGATGTTTTAAAGACTTAACACTTCCACTCTGAGTAAACTAGAAAGCCGTTGTGGGGCTTTAAGCAAAAGAACAACATGATTTACACATGTTTTAAAGGGATTGCTCTGACTGCTGTGTTGAGAATTAAAAAGAGAAAAGATCTACACATATAATTCTCTTTTGCCTTGAATACAAGGAGTCCATAAACGTATTACGCAGCGGCTGAAAAAGGAAATACCTTGTCCTTTGTACAAAGATGTGGCTAATTCATCCCCATTTAGCCATTTGGTTGAAAAACGGTGGTGAAGTTGGATCTGATCCATCCACCCTCTCCAGCCTCGCCGTCCTAGTGACCAGTTGTACCCATCAAGGAGCCAGCTGGCTGGGATTAGGTGCTTCGTTCCCACACTGGGGAAGGAGAGGAAGCTGTGGGCCTCAGGAGCTTACTATTGGCAGGTGCGAGTTGAACTATTTATCTCTGCTCTTGCTTCCCCCAAGATGAATATCAGCTTACTCTCAAGAACAAGTAAACAATATTTTTATTACTAAAAATAAGATTTCTTTACTTAATAACTTTCTCTAAAAAATATAGCGCACAATCATCAGAGTAAAATGCAAAATTCCAAACCTGACATTCGAGGCTTCATCCACAAAGCCCTGTTCTTGCCCATATTTTCTATTTTTCCTGAGCACAGACAATGAACGTTAGCCAAACCAAACAGCTATTTTCTGTTTCTTTGCTCACGCTATTTGCTCCACCTAAAATGCTTCCCTAACTCCCATTTCTCCTGGTCCGAATCATACCCAAAATGAAGCTGAGAGAGCAAGAAATTAAAATGAGGAAACCTAGGTGACTAACTGTTCAACTTTGGTCCTGTCACTTAAACTTTCTCAACCTGTTTCCTTATCTGCTATTACCTACCTCATAGAGTGTGTTATATATCAACTGGATGATATATGTGAAAGTCCTTAGAGATTGCAAAGATAAAAATGCAACATTAATTTATTTAGTCAATGAATATTTATTTCATTGAAAGGGAAAGGTTAAGGAGAATAGAGGGAATGTGGGAAGACATTTAGGAATATGAAAACACGGTGGTAAGTGCAGTCACAGAGGGGGTCTATGGCTGCCTAAAGATTCTCCCCTCCACTGTACCTGGTCATGTGGTGGAGAGAAAGTAATCAGTACCCCTCCTAACACTGGGGGGACTTGGGGCAAGAATACAAATGGAAGCCCATATTCTGCATGTTACATACCTTTATAACAACAAAATTGTAAGCTATGTTTAAGACTATGGTTTTTATATGACTTGAAAGTCTGAAAAATACCAAAGTTGGCTGAATTTAATTACTGTTACATACGTCTGGTGTTCTGTTTATAGACTGGTGATGTGATGAGAAGTAAAGCTAAACATAATTCATAAATAATCATACATTCCATTAAATGCATTTTTCTCGTCTTTGTTTTGACAAAACCACTAATGATAAGCTGTAAGTATAAAATCCACACAGAATTGGAAGAATTGCTACCAAAAAACCAGAATGTAAAGTATCTCATTAATAATTTTTTTATTGATTACATATTGATATAATATTTTGGATGTATCAGCTTAAATAAAACATTACTGAAAGTTTTAAAAAAATATATAGCACACTTTTACTTTCACATGTTTTAGCCAAAACTTGGCACTGAGCAGTCGACAGCGAATTGGCAGTAACTCCCCTTTTCATTTTATTTCTGAGGCAGGGAAGACAGAACATTTTTAGGGATTACTGCTCCTTCAATCATTTCCTTGAACAGACATAAGAAGAGCATGTCAGAACAAGGGCTGGAGGTGTAGAATTTGGCTCATGATCGGGAGGCCTAGGTTCAAAGCCCAGTTTCGGCTGTGCTGTGCCCTGATTTCTCCCCATCTATGGAGTTACTGTGAGCCTGATTCCGCAACTGTGCGGATGGGAGGTGGGGAGGACTCTGAATCCATTTTGGCTGGTGAATAGGAAGAGTCTGCAGCACCTGGAGCGTGGCATGATCTCAGAGCTGCCAGGAAACCACACCCGGAGAGACCTCCTTCTTCTCAGAAACTTGAAATCCTGGAAAGAATTTCTAAACTAAAGTCACAAGAGGAAAGGGACAGCATCCCAACTACCTCCCATAAAACTGTATTTCCTGTTTTATATAAATCAATGAGTATCTTGTGAAATCAAGGACTTCAGAGTTCCCAGAGATAACCCTGAAATTGAAAAGGAATTGGAAGTCACTTACCGTCTGTCAGAGAGGTTCTGGATCTTTAAGCATAGCACTCTTATGGATTATTATCTGGCTAATTCAAGTAAAGCTAGCAGATTCAGATACATCTATCTTAAAAAATTTAAATCTCTCTCTTTAATTTGGCTCATTTAGAACGTGGAAGTAATCAGGGATTTGGAACATTCAGGATGTGCGGGCACAGGATGGGGCCTGGGGTTTGATCACAGGGGCAGGGAAGTGAATTTCCTTCCCACCAGAGTGGAGAGTTTGAGGGAAAGGTGTTGAGGTATCTATGTGGAGTCTGCACTTCTCATGGAGCAGGCTGGGAGGCAGGGAGAGTAAGGGTTAAGTTCGCTTCTCAGCATGACCTTGCAGTGGAGCAAGATTAGAAGATTAGCGCTGAGTGGGGAGAAGGTCAACTGGTCACAGGAGAGAAGAAGGCAGGAAATCTACTTTCTTTCTCAATCTCCTCCCTCCTCCCTTCCAGCCCATAGACACATGCACACACATATCGTGGGAGAGCTATTTCCTGAGTGTTTAAATACCAGGATGGTATCCAGGACACACTTTTGTTTTCATCCAAAGGGACACAGGCGAGAGGACCCCCCCTTTTCATCCTTAAGAAAGTGGTAATGATGTGCTTGAAAGAAACGCCCATGGTAGACTGCACAAACACCCTCACAGAGGTGACGAGGGACGTCAAAAGCACAGGCATCAGGCTCAAGGCCCAGCGGTGATAGTCAGGAACTCTTCATAGGCCAAGTCAGAGGCCAGGAGGCCAAGCAGCCAAAGATGTGGCAGATAGAGAGAAAAAGAGAGGGGAAAAAAAGGCTGTTGACATTGAGTAGCTGACCAACTGTTATAAAAGAATGTTGTTTGTACAAGTGGGAGACAAAGGAAAAATACAATTGGTCTTCTAACAGGTGGGATACAGGACTCCTCTTCCTGAGCTGTGAAATTTGATGTGTAGCTCTAGGCAGGTAGAGAGAAGACTGAGACGAAAATGATCAGATCAGAAAGGACATAAGAACCTCATCTAAACTGGGAAATTTTAACAAAAAACATAATATTGGTATCAGGGCTCAAATGGATGTTAACATAGAGAAAGACAGGGCAAAACTGCTCCCTGAAATTTTTGTTGTTGTTGTTGTTGTTGTTTTTTGTTTTGTTTTTTTATTGATGTTTTAATAGTTTTTAACATTGTGAAATTTTGGGTTGTACATTTTTGTTTGTCCATCACCATGTATATGACTCCCTTCAGCCCTTGTGCCCACCCCTCACCCCCCACCCTCCACCCACATTGCCCCTGGTAACCACAATACAGTTTTCTCTGTCCATGTGTTGGTTTATATTCCACATATGAGTGAGATCATACAGTGTTTGTCTTTCTCCTTCTGGCTTACTTCACTTAACATAATACCCTCCAGGCCCATCCATGTTGTTGCAAATGGGACGATTTTGTCCTTTTTTATGGCTGAGTAGTATTCCATTGTATATATATACACCACATTTTCTTGATCCAATCGTCAGTTAAGGGACACTTAGGTTGCCTCCACTTCTTGGCTATGGTGAATAATGCTGCAATGAACATAGGGGTGCAAAAGCCTCTTTGGATTGTTGATTTCAGGTTCATTGAATAGATTCCCAGTAGTGGGATGGCTGGGCCATAGGGCATCTCTATTTTTAATTCTTTGAGGAATCTCCATACCGTTTTCCATAGAGGCTGCACCAGTTTGCATTCCCACCAGCTGTGTATGAGTGTTTCTGTTTCTCCACATCCTCTCCAACATTTGTTTTTTGTCTTGGTGATTATAGCTATTCTGACGGGCGTGAGGTGATATCTTAGTGTTGTTTTGATTTGCGTTTCCCTGATGATTAGTGATGTTGAACATCTTTTCATGTGCCTATTGGCCATCTGTATATCTTCTTTGGAGAAGTGTCTGTTCATTTCCTCTGCCCATTTTTTGATGGGGTTGTTTGTTTTTTTGTTGTTCAGTTGTGTGAGTTCTTTATATATTATGGAGATCAACCCCTTGTCAGATGTATGTTTTGAAAATATTCTCTCCCATCTGGTGGGTTGTCTGTTCATCTTGATTCTGGTTTCGTTTGTGTTGTAGAAGCTCTTTAATCTGATGAAGTCCCACTGGTTTATTTTTTCTTTAGTTTCCCTAGTCTGGGTAGACATGTCATCCGAAAAGATTCCTTTATGACCAATGTCAAATAGTGTGTTGCCTATATTTTCTTCTGTGAGTTTTAGAGTTTCAGGTCTCACCTTCAGGTCTTTGATCCATTTTGAGTTAGTTTTTGTGAATGGCAATAGCAGATGGTCCACTTTCATTCTTTTGCATGTGGCTGTCCAGTTTTCCCAACACCATTTATTGAAGAGACTTTCCTTTATCCATTGTATGTTCTTAGCTCCTTTGTCTAAAATTAGCTGTCCGTATCCGAAATTTTTTATATCTTTAAATTTGTGTTATCCTGTCTGTAACAATCAAAGTTAGCCTGTTCGTTACCCTTCCTCCTGGAGGGCAAATATGCAGATATATGCGGGAATTTGCCTTTTTTCCTTATTTATTCAACAAATATTCATTGGCCTTTTCTTCTAGTTAGATCACAATAAAAATGAAAATAAGAAACTTTCTAATCTCTTGACTCATCTCTTTTTCCATATAATGTAAAAATCCATATAATGTAAAAATAATTCTTCTAATTAAACATTTCTGAAAGAGGTGATATTCTCACAAGCCTCTGAATGTGGAGAATATTTATTTTATTTTTTCCTTCCAGGCCAACAGAGCAATTTGGAAAACTGAGCTCATAGCATTTACAAGGTCATATTTGGGCAAAAGATAATTGATAATTATCAAATTGGCCACAAGAGAGGCAGGAGATTGAGAAGATAGGCCATTCTGCACATTATCAAAAAGAGATCAGGATTCAGGAGCACCTGCCAATCATTGTCAGTAAAGTATTTTGAATCTAAATTTTCCACATGCCTTAACATAATTTTATTATTGTAAAACATTATTTTAAATTTGAAGAAAATATATCTCATTATATATTCATTGATTTTAATTATATAAACAATAAAAACATGTACTAAAAAGGCATAAATAATTATACCAAAGTGCTTCCGGTGTTTTTGTTTATGTGATGAGATGTGTTCTTTCCTCTGTTTTCTAAATTTTAGAATTTCTTCTATGATGTAAATAATAAATGTTAGGAGGAGGGGGAAGTCTTTACATCTAGCCATGTTATTCATCTGGAGAAATATCAGATTTCTGTCAATCCAATAGTTTCTTTTGTCTTGTCTGTTGGGACTACTGAGCAAGCTAGAGGAGACCCCACACCTCTGAAGGTTCTTGTGTTGCCACAAGGGGCAACCTTGAAGTTTACCTGGGCCTCAGTGCCTGACACGCCTTTGGTTTTCCCAAGTCCTCTCTCGTCCACTGCCCTATGGGCATTTCAGTCCTCCACTTTTCCCAAACCCTCGACTTCACACCTCCTACTTGTTTTCAGCAGTTTACCTCATCTCATTTTTAATTGAAAGAAAAAAAATAGAAGTCATTCTGCAAGAACAGGATCACTTTCTCCCCATACTCACGTCAAGCCACCCAGCCTTGACCCCCACTCCCTCCTCTCAAAGGCTGACTCTTTCTCCTGTGTCCTGGATGCTATCTCCTCCTACTCCCTAAAGGGCTTTCCCTCCAACCAGTGTCCCCTCCCTTGTTCCTGTGATGTAAATCTTTCCCTCTCTACAATCTCTTTCCCATGAGTCTTTAAATATGCTCTCTTTAAAACGTGTCCCCAACTCAACATGCCCCATGCCGCAAGCCGTCTCCCTTTTCACAATCATGATTCCTGTAGAGTTGTTTGCCTCACAGTTCTTTCTTAATTCACAGCATTCTGGCATGAACCCACATTAACCCTATAAAATTATCCTGCCCCAGGGTCATCAATGGTCTCCTTGTTGGAAATAATTTGGAATATTATCAAATTATAGTCAACCTCTTTGCAGCCTTTAAAGCACTGATTTTGCCCTTCATCTTGAAAGATTCTCTTCCCTTGGCCTCCATGACATGCAGCTTCTCTGTTTTCTTTTCAGACCTCTGGCTTCTCCCATTTGGTATGCTTTTTTTCTTCCTCTGATCTTCCCTTAAATATAGATGGCCCACAGCTTTCAGTTCTCTTCTTTTCGTACTTTTTATATTTTTCCCAGGAAGTCTCACTCACCACTACGGAATTGATTAATATCTTTATTCCAGTTTTTTTATTTTTGATTGCTCCCTATATATCCACTATGCCATCTTACCCTAAAGTTACTTCTCCACACGTCAGATGCACAGGATGGAGAGCAGATCCTGCAACTCAGCAAGCATCCAAGTGGGTGGGTGGATGGAAGTGCGGGGGAACATGCTACCTTTCCCGTGAGAAGGGATAGAGGAAAGGAGGATTTTCATTGGTACCCTAAGAAAGCAATCTCTCTTGTGGTCTCTACCCTGTTCTAGACAAAGGAGACTGAAGAGGTTATTCTCTCTGCTGGAAAGTCCCTTGTTGGCAAATCCCACCATGAGGCTATCTAGTGTTATTCTTTCCCAGACATGAGCAATCACTACAGTAAACACTCACTGGAGCAAGAAAGGGCCTCAATAGGTACAATGCCTTCATGTTATTCACTAATTTATTTAACAAATATCAAATGTCCTCAAAAATCTTTACAATCAAGTGGGAGGACACATACTAAACCAGTAATTACACAAATCATTATTTAATTATATTCTATTAAATGCTCTGAAGGAAAAATACAGGATATTGAGAGTATATAACAGGAGACCTTGCCTAATCTAGGGCTTCAAGAAAGGCTTCCCTGAGAAAATGTGAGTTAATTGAGAAACAGAGGGTGAATAGGAGTTACTTAAGCAAACTGATGGAAAAAGTGGTCATAAAGCTTGCCCTGAGGCTTGATAAGCTATAAGAATTGAAAGTAGGTCAGTGTGGCTAGAGTTTAATCACTGTAGGGGAGCAGAATTTGCTACCTCAAAACGTGTCTCTTTAGGTTGATTATATTTAAGAACAAAAGACTCAGGAAGAAACTTTTACCTTCCCGCTAACTCCCTAGAAGAATTTAAGATAGAAAGCCTGTTTCAGGAAGAAGCTAATACTATAGATAACTATAGTATAATATGAACTAGGTGTGGTAGACAGGGAGGAACCTAGCAAGGCCCATGTGATCAAAGTCCTCTCTGTGTCTCATTGTCTCTGAAGGCATGGCAAACATTTGTGTACCAAACATTTACTTTTCCATCTCCATGTGAATTTTCTTCCTTCCCTTTGAAGTAAACCACTATCCCCAACATCCTCCTTTGTCTTTAGCTGAAGGAGTTATTTAAGGTTGTGGCTTTGGCCATTTTGGTGAGTTACTCAATTTTCCTGGGTTTCTCCCACGTATACATATTATTAAACTTGTCTGATTTCCTCCTGTTATTCTGTCTTATGTCAATTTCTTAGAACAGCTGGAAGAACCTAGAAGGGTAGAGGAATATTTCTCCCTCCCCATGCGACCAAGGAGAAGAAAGGCTAAAGAAGGAGTTTTATAGGCATGCTGGGACTAGATCTTGGAGGAGCCTGCTAAGGATGTTGGATCTTATCCTATGAGCAATGGAAAGACATTGAAGGATTTAAATCAAGATTGGCCTTATTTGCACATTAAAAAATGCCGATTTCAGCTTTCTTGTTACCAATACCGAATAAACCATTGCTATTTTAACTCAAGAAAATGCATACCAAATTCCAGGAATACATTGTAGTGTCAGGCCTGACAGTTGGCTTTTCTCTTTTTGTAATGCAAGTGCCTGACTTAAGCTTTGATTGTCCTGACGCATCCACTTCAAACATGGCTATCTCAAACAAACACATTGCCACCCACACAACTAAACAAGAATCCAGGCTGCCTGCCTCCTACTCCCCAAGCTCCTTTGTTTTAGAAATCTTGGTTGATTTCCATAACTGAATTTTTGGCTACTGTTTTTTTCCCCTTCCCATGCTTTAAATTCCTGCTCATATGTTTTAAATTCACCTGAAAAGAGTGAGTCCGCAAAATCGTAGGCCCCTACCTCAACCCCAGTAAAAGCAGAACCCAAGGCCCTCATGCTTGCTCTCTCTCTCTACCTGCAACCTCGCTGTGTGGCCCCCAGTGTGCCATGTAATTTCCAGATCCTGTAAATAATAAATCTTTTTATTTTTCCGAAGTTTCCTGATGGTTATTGCTGAACCACAAGGGGTAGTCCAACCACAGTGTTACCACACAAAAATGGGGTTCTCCTACCTGATGCCCATAAAAAAGCCAATAAATTATGACATCAACTTTTGGGGAAAGAAAACAGCTTTATTTGTGAGATCCATCTGCAAGGAGACAGGAGAGATCTCTCTCAGATCTGTCTCCCGATTCAGGATTTGGGGAGAAATTTAAGAAGTTTGGGAGAACAGCCTGGCACACAGAAATGCTGGTGGGACAGGTTTTGATTAGTGGGCTTTAAGCATTTATGGTAAGGTTTTAAACATTTATGGTAACATGGGGAAGGGATTTTAATTCCGGATCTTCCTGGATGACGGATCCTCGCTTCTGATGAGAGTCTGACTTTCAAGTTCCAGTCACGTCCTGTCCTCTGGTTCCAAGGGGAGGAGAATCTTTGGTTCTGTGGTCATTTCAGGTCAAGCTTTCTTCTTCTGCACATGCTCTGGCTACATGACTTTGCAAATTTTCTGAACGACAGTTCTTAATCACTCTGCTGATAAGTGATGGGGCCTGTCTGACCTGCTTCTGATGGGCCCGTGTTTATAACAGCGTTGGTTATTAATAGACTGAGACTGGCACACAAAACATACATTTACTACTGTACTGTTTCTTCTTTCTAGTTATCTAAATCCCACTCGGATGAATGCAGAGCTCACCATTACATCCTCCACGAAGACTTCTTTGAGCATTTCAGGGCTCAGTGATCTACACCCTTGTGAATTCTTAGAGCCATTGGAGCCACGTAGGCTCCTGCCAGAGCATCAGCTCCAGGAGGGCAGGGATTCCTGTCTGCTATGTTCACTGATTAGTGCCAATCACATCAAACATGGCCTGGCCATAGTTAGTGCTCAGGAAATATTTGTTGAATGAAAGAACATACTGCCCTCAGTGAGGTTTTGGGATTTAGGACTTGTAATATCCTTTTTGAAATGAGTTATATTAATTTATTATGAAGCATACTTTGGCTGAAAAAAAGAGCAAAACAAAGACTCTGGCAAACTTAAACGAATATGTACATTTGTTACTGGCTACAAACACAGGTTCATTTACTAACCACACAAGAGAGTGACCAAAATAAAAACAGGAACGCCAGGCTTACGGCAAGGAAAGAGTTTTGTCAAAAGGCAGCTAGATGAGGAGATGGGAGTGAGTTAGAACTCAGATCCATCTCTCCAAAGGGAAAAAGGTAGGGGTTTTTATTTGAGGTTTTAGGTAGGGAGAGGGAGCTATGACTTTGCAGGTCAGTTCTTGCCCATCCGCCTGCATTTGGCCTTGTGAGGCTGCTTGCAGGGAGGAGAATGGGGAGATAAGAGAATCCACAGGCGAGTGTCCTTGGTTGTCTGCCTCTGTGGTGGAGGGTGGATTGTGGCGCCAGGAAGCCAAGGAGTTGGGGTCTGGGAAGCTTCAGCTTCTTGATACTCTCTGGATATCAGGTTCCCTGTAACAAAACTTCCAAGGACCCATAACTAGCCAAAATATTAGCATGAGGCCACTTTGGCTCTAACAATCTGTAACTTCTATCTGCCTTATGAAGTTCAGGGATACAAAGGTTTAAAAACTGATATTTACATATGAATGTAACTGCAGAAATAGGGAAAGAGGATGGGTGCTTTTGGTTTTAACCCCATACATGCTGGGTTTAATGTGGGGGAACTGACATCAGGGCTGGCACACACCCCTTTAAGATATATATGTTTATATCTTCATAAATGTTCTGCTTTACATGTAATTTATATATAATATAGTAACTTATTCACATATGTTAAACATATATTTATATTTATGCAAAGTAGAACTTTTTGAAGATAGAAGCTCACAGAATTGAAGGAAATGCTAAATCAGATTCCAAGAAATACAAGACCCAGGGCACATCTGGGGATCTCAGCCACAGAAATCCTCACGTGGGCTTTTTAGGGCCCTGCCTTCTGTGCTTGTGTGACTTGGCTTCAGAATCCCGTTTGTAAAAGGTGGTGATTAGCACAGTTTGGAGTCAATGTATTGCTTGCCTTCCACCCCTTTGAATTTGGGATGAGGGAGGGACAATTCCCAAAAGGAAGAGCAAGGTGCCATTAACAGACACTGGAAAAGCTGACAAGGGGACACCTGCAAAAATAACAGATGTCCAACACATTCACTTTAGCATGATGTAGGGTCTTCCTTTAGTCAAGTGCTATAATAGACAACAAGGCATGGGCACAAATAGGCTGCACTTCAAGAAAACTTAGAACAATAGGGAACTATTATCTGTATTTATGTAAAAGAATAAGTATTTACAATTAATAATTTACTTATACTTTTATATTATTCATATTAAAATGTAGATCAATGTGATGGATTCTAAAAATGGCCACAAATTCCTTCACTCTCTGAACCCATGTCATTGCAGTTGGACTTTACAGATCCTCCCACCAAAAGGTGGAATCTATTTTTCCACCTTTGATTTGGGCATTAGCAAAGGAGACACAAGCAGCTTGACAAGCACTTGTGCGTGGAGCTTGCTCACGCAAACAAGCTCACACAGCTCGTGAGGCCAAGGATGACTGATCACATAGAGAAGAGACAGGCCATGTCGGCTGAGGCCTCCCGGACCAATCCCCAGCCAACCTGAGGAAGACCTGCAGACTCCAACCAGTGGAGCCCAAATCAAATTTCATGAGCCAAACAAATGTTTGTTGCTTTATGGCACTAAGTTTTAGTGTGGTTTTCCATGAAGCCAAATCCATATGATAAAATCAGTAAATTAAAATTTTAGGCATAAGAAGTAAAAAAACAAAAGCAAGTAGAATGAATCAAATTATAACTAGGTGTGCTGTCTCTCTTCTTTGTCTGACCCTGGGAAGTGTGCTTTAAATCAACATGGTATGTGATAGTAAGCAAATTCTAGACTAACCTTGCAATCTCCTTTTATTATTCACTCTCTTAACAAGAACCACAGTATCTTAGATTTCAGGAAGTCTGATTCTTTTCTTTTCACAGTAACTTGCACCTGTTAGGTTCTAGGTTCTGTTGTTGGTTGGTGTGTTTGTTTTGTTTTAATTTACAAAATTAAGAAAAGTAGAGCTGCTCTTCCTCACTGATCTTTAAAAAACAACTCTTGACAGAGCTTCCTCCCGCAATTCTTTCTTGGATGCTTTCCACTGTCTGAAAAATCGGAAAGCAGATTTTCTCTTTCAGCCTCTCCTTTGCCTTTCATGGTGATCATCTCTGATGATACTCTCAGTTGTTCGCAAGGAGGTTCACCGATAAGCACTTCCAGTCCTACTCGTTGTTTATTGTAGCCCGTGGAAAATTCCTTCCCTTTATAATGTCTCAGCTTTCTTCCAGTTGTGAATGAAGGTTAGCAAGACACACAACAAAGTTAACAGCGAAGACAGAAATTGATGAAGACAGAAGTCTGGCAGATCTAAGTTCAAATACTGGCTTTTTCACTTATAGACCTTGGGTACATTATTTAACATTTCCATTTCTCATTTTTCTCATTTGCAAAATGGGAATAAGTTATAATTTATAGAATTGTTAAGAATAAATGAGTATTTATAAAAGTATTTCAATGATGCTTGCTGTGACAAAATTCTTAGTAGAGCTGTTTTATTGTGGTTTTCATTTGTTTAGTATTTATCCAAGCGCATTGATTCCAAAGTTATTTATTGACCATCCAGAGAAGATGAAGGCAAGCCTATAATGTTAACATTAATAATAATAATAAGAAGAAGAAGCATATGTAATACTTCAAAACATTCAAAACACTTTTATTAGTTTATCTCAGTTAAACTTTAAAATAATCCTGTGAAGTGGTTATTATCATCCTCCATTTAATAGATTAGGAAAGTGAAATTTGTGTCCTATGTAAGTTCACACAGCTTTGAAGTGGTCAGAATCAAACAGAGACCCATTTGGCTCCCAATCCTGTGCCCTCTGACTTTACCATGCTGGAACACAGTCTGCTATCACAGAACAAACATCTCACGTGTTTGTAATCTGGGAGGCAACCCTGAAAACCATTGTACATAGTCAATCCTTGCTCAACTTGTAACTCAACTAGCGAGGTAGAAGCCCTGGGTCTTATAAACTATCCCCAGAGTTGCTGATGCCACATCAAAAGCTCAGAAAAAGCTGTCAAAATTTATACAATATGTCTCATATCAAACCATACTTATTTCTTTAGAAATATTGGCTAACATACTAAAAAAGAAAAAAGATAGTTCTTTGTCTTTGCTGTCTCTCAAATAGGTGCAGAAATACAAAAAGCCTTCTAGAAGAAAAAAAGTTACAGAAAAACCCAACAACACTCATTTCGAAATTGCTTCTTTGTCGGTCATAAGGTTTTATTCAGGCTCTCTAATAAGAGAGTGCATCCCAGGCTCTCTAATTTGCATTACTTAAAGTACTACAGTGTGATCTCTACAAACTGCATAATGCACTAAAGAAACAAAATTGGTCAGACTGCAGTTTCATTTCATTGTGTAATAGCTTGTCTTAGAATCAGGGTCCATTAATTTATTCCCAAATTTACCCCGTCTTTGTAATCTAATGTAACTAAACTGATATTTTTGGTCAATGAATATACACTATTTCATTTTGAGAAGCAGAAAGTCATTATTGGATCATGTGATAAAAATATCAATTAAGAAATATAACATATGGTGCTACAAATTGCTTAACAATCGGTGACGAAAGCAAGGTTTTACTGCTGACAGCTGTGGCAGAGTGCAAAGGGATGTATCGCCAGAACTGGTAGGTGTACTGAGCTAACGAGCAGCAGATGCTGGGCAGACAAATATAGATTTTACAGTTGCTTCCATGATTTCAGCAATATTTAATTGTGTGATTAGCACCTCAGCCCTTGTTAACATGCCTTAAAGGCCAAGAAAAATATTCTGATCCAGCATAGGATTCTCTGATTTACAAATTCTATTAGAGGTCTTTTAGTGTTGATGTTTTTTTAATCCACAGACGTGTGATTAATTTTTTTTTTTAAATGAGC
The DNA here is from genome assembly GCF_057802395.1 of Ceratotherium simum simum. Lineage (NCBI taxonomy): Eukaryota > Metazoa > Chordata > Mammalia > Perissodactyla > Rhinocerotidae > Ceratotherium > Ceratotherium simum. The sequence goes on along the minus strand of NC_141918.1, from coordinate 47,261,632 downwards.
TGCACATTTGCTAAAAAGAGAACATTTTAATATTCTTTCTCAGTAGCACAGTAAGCAATAATGGGGAATATATGCAGAATGCCAGAACAAGTCTTTGGGTTATGTTTTAAATGTTAAAATGTAAATCTTTTAAATGGCTCCATAAAGCTGATAAAATGAAATGACCGATTCCAGGACTGGGGCAAGGAAGTTACAAGATGAACCTGAAACTCATTGTTGTACCAAAAATTAAGGAAGTGCTCACAAAAAAGAAAAAAAAAATGGAGGCATAAATAAAAACACAGACGCCAACCTGAAGTGTGTCTGCTTTGGCAATCTGAGACATTTTAATTATCCAAGCAAATAAGGACAGTAATCTCATCAAATAAAATAGGAATCCATGGGTCCACAATGGAGATCGATAAATATGGGAGAGGAAAGGGCTCTGCCTTAGAGTAGAATGACAACTGATAAACACGGAAGGAGTGCTGGAGGTGGAAAATCGTTATTTTGCCTCCATTATAGTAAATATTGGTTTGGGTAAGGGTAATCAATGGATGGATATGAAGGCAGAGGGTAGAGGATGAGTTTGATGAAGAGCAGAATGTTTGCATGGTTTCGAAGTGTCTCCCCACCGGTTATTTATCAGTTTCAAGGGGGAATTATTAACTATGTAGTGGAGAAATTTTGGTCACATTGACAGGTGACCAAAATTAACATCACCAAGGAGGGCTAGGTGGACATCATGTGTCTCCAGACATGGCACCCTAAAAGGGACACAACATCACTTTTATAGCATTCTGGCCAGGAAGGCATTACCTGAATCTAACTATGAGGAAACATCAGACAAATAAAAATTGAGGATCATCCTATGAAATAACTTGCCTGTATTCTTCAAAATATCAATGTTGTTGGCTGGTGAACTATTCCCGATGATAGAATACAGAGACATGACAACTTCCCACAGTGTATGATCCTAGACTGGTCTTGTGCTGAAGGGAAAAATACTGTATAAGCATTATGAGAAAATTGTCGAAATTGTAATACAGATTATAAGTCTGATAAAACTATTGTATCGATTCTAAATTTACTGAATTTGATAACTGTACTGTAAGTTATTCAAATTTTTCTTACAACTTTTCTATAAATTTGAAACTATTTTAAAATAAAAAGTCTGGAAAAAAGAAAAGAACATGTAAGAAATACATTATTCTGTTCCCATAAATCATAGCATTTTATAATAGATTACGTAGATACATCCATAGAGCAATAGACATTTGCACCTAATTAGCAGAAAACCAAATTTCTTACTGATGTAATTTTTTTAATATAATGGCTTTACTTCCCTGATCATGATCTAATTTATTTTTAATATGTGTGTTCCAACCTTGTTCAGGCCTATCCATCTGCATCCATTCTAATTTCAATTATTTTAATGATTAGTGTTGCAAGTTATCTGTGTAACTGTTTCAATTAATTAAAAAATGGATAATATTGGAAAGCTGGACCACACTTCTAATTAAGTACCCCGGGTTAATGAACTAAGTGCAGTAGGGACGTGGTCCAGCTTTCCAGTATTATTATCAATAGCAGGAAATAAACTCTTTTTTTTTTTTAAGTTAGTATCTGCACTGTATTTACCTATCCTTTTATCTCCTGATGATTGAGAACTAAGCAAGACCATCTATATTGGTGAACAGTTTTTTTAACTACCGAAAATGAAGAATAATAATTGTTCTACAAATGACCTCAGGTTTTATACATTCTGAACTGAACTCCATGCTATATTCTTGGACTTGCTTAAAGACGTTTCTACTATATGCAATATTTATTCTATTTTCTAAGCTAGAAAGCTTGGAGCTTCTTTTTCCAACATTTATCCAGTTAAATAACTTCTAGTGATGTTACATCAGGCTTAATTGCTTTATTCTGCCCACAGAAAAGTGCTCATTTTTCCCCAAACATCACAGGTTCCTTTTATAACTTTATGCTTTTGTACATGCTGTTACTTGTAAGGAAGGATCTTTCTGTCTGGCCAACTTCTCTTATCCTTCGAGTTCTGTCTCAGATGTCTCCACACATAGTAGGTAACACCCTCTCCTGTGCTCCAACAGCAATTTTATCATTTTTATGGTATTCTGGTATTGTAATTTATCTGTTTACATGCCTGTCTGACACAGGAGACTATGAAATCCTCCAGAATAGGAAATATATCTTATATATTTTTGTATATTACCCAGGGTGTGGAATGTGCATCATATAAGGCAATACTCAATAAATGTGGAATTGGATCCAGCCCGGTAACATAGTGGTTGGGTTCAATGCACTCCACTTCAGTGGCCTAGGGTTCTGGGTTTAGATCCCGGGCATGGACATACACCACTCATCAAACCATGCTGTGGCAGTGACCCACAAACAAAAAAATAGAGGAAGATTGGCACAGATGTTAGCTCAGGGCCAATCTCCCTCAAGCAAAAAAAAAGAAGATTGGCAACAGATGTTAGCTCAGGGCCAATCTTCCTCACCAAAAAAAAAAAAGAAAATGTGGAATGAAGGAATATACAAATGAAGAAAAAACAAATGAATGGATGAATAAAAATAGAATGAAATTAAAGAGCTAATCTCTATGAGGGAGAGGAGAAGGAGCTAAGACATTTTAGGAAGTAAGAACTAAGGATTTTTACCCATTTGAAATTTACAGAATACCAGTATATGTATGTGTACTATCATTTTTTTGGAATGGAAGTTCTCTGGGGTCCAGAAGAAGAATTCTTACATCAAACTTAGGAACAACTCAAATCGATGGCAGAAAGAAGGCCTGAGAAACCAGCCAGCCATGTCCTGGCAAGAAGTCTTTCCTCTCAAAGATGGCATCCCTCTTGCACAGTAACTCACTGTAAGCTGTCTTTTAGCCTGTGACAATTCTTAGTTTTCAGGCATTTTTACGGTGCAGACCATCTCTCTGTCTTTTATCATTCCTTGCCTACTACTCCGAGTCAGGTACCTAAGAAGTGCATGGCCTTGTTCTGCATAAAACTCGACAACTTCACCTTGGTTCATGGCATAGCCTTGTATCTCTACCAACACCTGGTCTGGCCTCTGTTTCCTCCCATCTAAAATATGGGAGAGAAACTCCAATGATCCAGAAGCTTCCTTCTAGCTCTAAAATTTTGTGATTCTAATGTTAATAATGGTAATATCAGATTATACTGATAACATAGGTTATCTGTTGTGTTGCCAGCTAAAAATCACTAGTCTGTACCATGACTAAAGGTCTCTGAGATTGATAGTGATATAATAACTCAAGGAGACTTTTGCAGTGGTCAAGCTGAGAGAAGCCACACTCCTAGCGGGCCACCTGGCCTAAGCAGGCAGCTGTGTCCGAAACAGTGAGCTAGGCTTTACTGTAGAAGACTGGGCTTCTCAAATGTCTTTGAGTCAATGTGGCCGGCAGAGCTAAAACATTCTAAATAGCTCCTATGTCTCCTAGGTTCAGTTTTGGCAGATGTAAAATTAGAAGAACATTGTGGATTAGGTTTTCCATAAACCACAAACTGGAAATACCAAAACACGAGCTTCCACTGGAAAAAAGGGGTAGGAGTTTGTCATCCGCCTTGTGTGAGGGAGGCAGCAGGATAATTAATATGCCCGTTATTTATAGCCAGGTGATGATATCATGCTGGCAATTTGAGCTGTATAAGAAAGGAATGTTTTTAATTTCTGAATAAGTCCTGGATCATATTTAAATGATATCAAGCATCCAAATGAGAATAGAAAACTTTATGTGATCAATGAATGTGAAAATGAATGAATGCCTATTTGCTTGATATTTTCAGGCAAAATAGCTATATATTTGATGGGATGCCATACATCCACACAGAACATTCTTGACATAACACAGATGTGGCCTCAGGCTTTGTCAGAGGTGAACCACTCATAGGCAATTAGGAGCTTTGGGAGACACAGTGGTGAACAGGTGTCTGTGAGCTGGGTTGGATTGTGCATACTCTATTGCTATGAAGTTTCCACCTAGCTTGCTAGCACACAGTCACTGCAATGCAGTGCACACTCGTCCTCTCAATTTGTCTGTACATGAGGGGTTCCTGGCTGCGTGATGACTCTGAGACATCATATTCTTAGTCATGGAAATAGCTACAGCATTGCAAAAACGGGTGATACTCTCTACCCCAAACTATAGTTAGTGCCTTCTGTTCCTTATTCAATCACAGTAAAGTGTCCAGAGATTTCTTGGCCCTATAAAATGTGTGTTCTCATCCAAATGCAATTTCTGGCTTGTCTCAGTCCCTTTTTCACAAAAGGCTTTTTTTTCCCCCACAGGGAAGGATTCGCCATGAGCTAACATCTGTTGCCAATCTTCATCTTTTTATTCCTCCCCAAAGCCCTCCAATGCATGGTATATCTTAGTTGTAAGTTCTTCTAATTCCTCTATGTGAATGGCAGCCACAGCATGCCAACTGACAGACGGATGGTGTGGTTCCATGATCAGGAAATGAACCCGGGCCACAGAAGCGGTGAAAGCGCCGAACTTTAACCACTAGACCGTGAGGGCTGGCCCCACAAAAGGCATTTTGAGTTCATTTATTTTATTAGCTCTAGTAGAGAATAGAATATCAAAATCTGTCTAACATGTTGAATTAAATTCTAAGAGAAGTGTTGTTAGTATATTTTTATATAATAGAAATATTAAATGTTAGGAATATGTCTTGCCATATATCTCTTTCTTCAACATCTTAAAAAAACTGACATGTTCAAGTTTTCCTCTCCATTCTTAATAATTTATGCCACTGATGACATCAGAATGCAGCTCTTTTAAATATGGCTTTGTTAATTTTTATTTGCCTCCTACAGGAAATTACCGGTTAATTGGTAATTTATGAACCTTGGGGATTAATTTTAAGTGAGGTTTTTTAGTTTGTTTAAAGAAGCTAAAATGAAAACAAAGATAGAAATCTTTTAAAAAGTCACATGGTAAAAAGAGCATGATTTTTTTTTAAAGATTTGCCCTGAACTAACATCTGTTGCCAATCTTCCTCTTTTTTTTCCTCCCCAAAGCCCCAGTCCATGGTTGTGTATCCTAGTGGTAAGTCCTTCTAGTTCTTCTATGTGAGCCGCAGCCGCAGCATGGCAACTGACAGACTAACAGCTGCAGCCACAGCATGGCAACTGACAGACTAACAGCTGTAGCCACAGCATGGCAACTGACAGACTAACAGCTGCAGCCACAGCATGGCAAGTGGTGTGGTTCCACTACCAGGAAAAGAACCCGGGCCACCAAAATCGTGAAAGTGCCAAACTTTAACCACTAGGCCATCAGGGCTGGCTCAAAAGAGCAGGATTTTTAAAATCAGACATCTCTAGCTTTGAATCTTAACTTTGCTCCTTACTAGCTCTGTGCAATGGGAAGAATGACTTGACTTCCATGAATCTCTGTTTCTCCATCTTTGAAATAGGAAAATACTTTGTATGGGAAATATCTTTGTGAAGATTTAATGTGATAGCATGTCAAGCTCCTGGCACAGTGAGCTAGAGACTAGGCATCAGTAAATGTTAGTTCCCCATCTACTCCTCCTTCCTTCTTAGTAGCCTTAGATTTCATTAAAAGAACTCTCTCTGTCTCTCTTAATTTTTACATCCACTAGAATAATAACAATTTCTAGACTCTAGCCATTATTTTGTTCAATTCCAAAGTGCCTCACAGAAGAAACTGGTTTGGAGCAGGGTGCCAAGCAGTGAAGCCTAGAGGATACTGAGTCGCCATTCTGTGGAGAATCTGCTCTTCAGCACCCATGGAACTGAAGCTGTGGGGGTCTCACGCTCTCAAAGTCCCTATATGTAGCTGCACAATAAGAAGAATGAGAGTGAGTTAGAATCTCTCTCCTGGAAAAATTCTCAGAGGCTTCCCCTGAAAGTTGTTGTTATTTTGGTTTCTGGTGAAGAGCTTGGCGAAGCCAGTGTCTGATTACTTAATTACCTTATTAAGGAAGAATCTGTTTCACAAGCTATTCATTCAGCTGTCCTGAATGAATGTGCTCTGTATACAATTTTGTCCTCAATCCAGCTTTGACCTGGGGAAGATGGAATATGAAGGGTATGTTGTTTGTCCAAACGGATATACTCGGCTCTACAGGGAAGATTAATAGTGACCATTCAGACAGCCTTCGGTGGTAGCAGTAGAGAGACTATCACTACTTCTTCTGCTGTGACCACCATTCTTTATGCAAGTCTGAGAGCAAGACAGGCCCAGCTGATGTGGGAATTCATCAAGTCAATCCAGGAAGCAAGAGCTCTTTCTTGGACTTCACAATTAAATTCCCAAATTTATGATTGCCTTCTGAACAAGAGGGGGAGCTCCAAGTTGATTCTTAACTAAATTCTCTTTAAAATATATTTATATCCATTGAATGAGCTTAGGAAATAAAATTCTGTAAATCCAAAAATATGTGTATGTGATATAAAACATATATGGAAACATAGTCAATTCACAGTTTCCTGTCAAATCATAGCTAATTTGTGCACAAGAAATAGGACATACTAACAAACCAAGGTAATTATTTATGTTTAATTGAATAAGGGCAAAAAGGTTGCTTGCTTTTCAGAGATATATCTTGAGATGTTTAAAATGTGAGCATTATATGCAAGATAATAGCCCCTTGCTTTTAGGTAAGAGGATTGATATGACGCCAAGTTATACAGACTAGCAGTGACCAGATTATAGAGGATCATGTTAGTGCACTGTACATTATCCTGAGGGAAAGGGAGAGGCTTTGGAGACTCACCTGAATGTCACAGTGTAGATCTGACACCACAGTCAGACCTGACAACTGACTAGTTCAACAAGGAATAATCAGTGCTGCATAAGTTCCTAAAGTTTCTGTTATTAATATATATAATGCATAAAATCTGATTGGTCAAACCTAGTTCTTATGCCTGCACTGTAGATGCAAAGGAGTTTGTGGGTGTGAGTTTTCTGGCTTCTATCTTAGGAAGGCAGGACTCATAGTTTGAGGAATTACAAAGATAAAGGGAGGTATTGAAAGGAGTTGGCCAACCACAGGGGACGAATGTCCATTCAATAGCAAAAATAGAAATGGATTTTCAAGGTAAGATGAAATTTCAAAATTTAGATTTTGGGGAGAATAGACAGGAAGACATATTTAGTGGGCTCTTTAGAGCTAAGATATCTGAACTACAGATACAGAGGTGAGAATATCTATAAATAATCTGTAAATGTTGAAGCTAAGGTAATAGATAAAGCTGCCTAAGAAAGTGATGATGTTAAAAAAAAAAAAGGGAGGGATGATAATGGGGCTTTGGAGAAGAGTTGCACCCAAATGAAATTTAGGAATTAGCAAGGACAGTTTCAATGAAGAGGAGAGAACCCACCTCCGTGGGAAGAATATAGGAAATATTAAGAGGTAAGGAACTCTGAAAGGAAGAAGAGATAAAGTTTGGCACTATCCCTGATTGTCTAGGGAATTTTTCTGATCCTCAGCACAATGCAGAGTAATGGAGATGGGTATTAGCCGAGTGCTCACTAGCTGGCCCACCGTGCTATCTAGAGTGACAGCACAGGCAGAGATCTTTACAGCAGATTCAGAGTGTTCACACTGTTAACAGACATGAGTCCCGTGTTTTACACAAGGTTGTCTTTATTATTTTCTGCTCTTCAAGTATTCTTTTTCTTTTGGTGTGAATTACACTGGTGTGTAAGAATTGACTGAATGGAGTTGGTTTAAAGAATAAGACTGCTATCGAGGAGACAACACAGTGAACTCTACAAGCTTATGATGCTTCCTGCTTCAGTAAAAAGACTTCAGAAAGTAAGGCCCGAGTGACAAAGCCCTTGAATGTGGCTAATTAATAGATCCTTCTGGGTGTATCAGGACTGAGAGTGCTAGTCACAGAGCACTCTACTTTCACTCTGGCTGCTTCCATGCCTATAAGCTTATCTGCTTATCATGTCTCTTCGCGACATGCATCTTCAACAACTTTGGTACTTTTGGCACCTTCTGAGCTGATTACCAGACCCAGAGGTCACCTTTCCCTGGGAGCCAACCCCAACACTAGGAAGTAAGGGTTCCTAAGGTCAATATCTGTAGAAAATGTCATTGTCAACATAGCCATAGCTATTTTATCCAAAGATGGATTCCAGAGCCAAATTAGTCAATCAGAAGAGGAGAAAGGGAGCCTATGAGTTAGTTGAGCTCAGTTCTTTAAATGGCAGGGAGAATCTAGACAAAAGTGTTCACTGTCTCCCACTACTGGGTTGCTGAATCTGTCTACTTCCTTCCCTTCTTGCACTCTGAGTTTTCTTTTGATTTTGTGAGATATGTCCAGAGTCTTCCAACAAATTCCCTGGTTTTGCTTATGCTAGTCAAAATTGTTTCCTACTGCTCCCATCCAAAAGAATTTAATGAACGCTGTTACAATTGAGATGACTTGAAGTTAAAGAAAGACACACTTCTTGGAGGTTGCATGGTAGACTTAGCATTCTCTGCTTTATGGTGGAAGCTTGAGCCAGTGATTGTGTACTGCTCCATCAGAGCACCTAACTACCCCTGTACTTTAATTGTCTGTTTCATTGTTGGATCCCCCACTAGACTATAAGCTTCATGGAGGAAAGGACATTACTGATTTGCACACCAAGGAATCCCATGCACTTAGCACAGGGTGTGGCAGTTAGTAGTTGTGCCAATACTGTTTATTGAGGGAAAGAGTTAGTGAGCTAGACACCTTGTCATCCTTCCCATGGCACATTCGGCAAAATCAGCTAAGTTCATTTTGTATTGCCACAACATAACTACTAATACTATTTTTATTTTAGGGCTTCCATTTATTTTGCCTTATAATTTTCCTCTTTTACTAAATCTTAGAGCTAAGTCAATTCCTTTGTTTTATGGAGATAAATTCATTCTGAACTCATTATGAGCATAAGATCACAGCATTACTCAAACTGGGTTTCAAACCTGAAGAATAAAGAAAATGAGGTGTAGACTGACAAAAAAAAATAACAAATAAAGTAACTTGCAAGAAACTACAAACAGCTGAGCCAACAAATTATTCTTTCAGGTCCACTCTTCTATGTGAGAAAGAGGGGAAAACACTTTCCATCTGATCCTCTCAGTCAGTGGGAAATCAGCCCTCTGATAGTAGGCATCCAGTGTAGCTAATGCAGTTTGCAAAGCATGAGAATCAGTAATCTCACCTCCTGGGCTTAGCTGAAAGGAGTGAGGGAGGTTATTTTCTGGTGAGTGATCTGGGGCTGTGTTAAAACAGCTGTGGAACAACTGGATCCTGCCTTGCCTATTCACAAATTTTTCCTTCCTTCCAAGACATAACATGTGTAAACATCTGACCTAAGAGTAAGGGTCTGACTGTGGGTGCTGGTAAATGTTCTACACTAGCTTTCTCAGGAAAAAAAAACAAAAACACAAAACACCCTGGTTATAGCATTGGCCAATTTCTATGACATAAAGTGTTTCTATCACGGCTAATTTTCAGATACCAATGTGATGTCAACTTGCTCACAAAATTCCTAAATATTTATCAATTGACTCTCATGAGCTGGTATAAGAAAACTCTGGCACATCACCGATTCTCCTTCTTGTAGGATTCTCCTCTTCAGCCCATTATGGAATTTGGTTTCATTTACTAATGCATGCATACTTATATTCATTTACTAAGCTAACACTTATGGAGTGTCTTGTGACAGTAATGGGAGATAAAAAGATTAACCCTACCCTATAAGGGTCAATCGGCTAACAGAGAGAAATTTTCTAACAAGTACATGTAATATTAGAGGTATATACAGGCCATGGGACCACAAACAAGAAAGTACTAAAGTCTACCTGAGGAGGTCAAGGAACACAATGTTAACAATTTAATCATTAATGAGCATTCTTTTAGCAGTGACTGTGTGCCAGGAACTGCTAAGTATTTGGTACTGCAAAGGCAAATTAGATACTTCTATAACGGGCTTCACACTCGCACAGGAAAGACAAGTAAATGATCATAATCTAGTGTGAGTGCAATTATAGAAGTGGATATTAGAAAGAGTGATGGCACATAAAAAGCATAAAATCAGAGAGAAGTCAAGACAGTGGTGTAGGCAGACTCTGAACTCACCTCCTTCCGCGGACACAGCCAATTTACAACTACTCGTGGAAAAATTACCCCTGAGAGAGAACTGAAAACTGGATAAGAGGAACTCCTGCAACAATGCACAATCCTAATTGAGGTGGAAGAGGCAGAAACTCCCTTCTGGAGAGGAAAAACGCCACCTTCACAAGCCGCCAGCTTCTCTGGAGGAGCAGGGCCCTGAGCTGGGGAGCACCCCCGCTGTGGGCATTTTGTGGACCCAGCACAATAGAGACGAGTGGCATAATATCTGACTTTGCTCACTACTAACAACATTGTGGAATACCCACAGAAAAGATGATTCACAAAGGAATTAAAGGCGGCTCTCAAAGGGCCCACGCACAAATTCACCCCTCTCGGAAAGCAACCTAAAATCACCAGAAAGAAAGGTGCACAGTCCTTTGGTAAAAAGAGACTCACCTGATAGGCTCTGAGTGGATCTCGGTGAGAGGTGACAACTCTCCAGGGACTGGGAAATTGGCGGCAGCGAATGTTGTGGCCTGGTGTGGGCGTGCTGACACAGACGCCATTGGAGTTCTCCCTGGGGCCTGCTAGCCCAGGGTCTGCCCCACCCGCTAGAGCACCGATTTAATCCAGCTCAGCCAGGGCAGGCAGCCCACCCCAGGGGCTGGCCCCACCCAACAACAAGCCCTCGGGCAACTTGTGGGCCTGCATAGATTGGTGACTGGATTCTCCAGAGCCTGGAGACTGAGCCCACTTCAGTGGGGCAGGGTGTGCACAAGGAGCTGGTGGAGAGTGTGGGGTGTTGGTGTGTGGGGCTCCTGCCTTGGAGAGATGGGGTCCACTTCAGCGGGTCGGGGCACCCATGTGGGGCAGGACTGTGTTGACTGTGTGTAGAGACTTGTGGGCAGTGGGGCTTGTCAGCTGCAGAAGGCTTAGAAGGATTGTACTTCTCAAAGACCCACATAGGGGGTTTGCCCCACCTTCCAAAGCCTGAAACAATTGGGTGCTCCCGTGCTTGAGGCCAGCCCCACCCTGCTGCAATCCTCAGAGAGCTGACAAGAGCCTTATAGGCCAGAGGCTTATAGCAATTGTAAGCCCCTTAGCCGAACAACCAGCCACACTGGGGGCCTACTCACTTAATAGAAAAATTGCAACAGGAATGTGCTATTAGACCTTGCAGCCAACTGTGCTGGGGCTCCCCACAGCTGATAAAGAGACTGAAGAGCCCACAACTACATGGAGCTGAGCATTACAACCAGCTGGGCAGGAGGACAGCTCAGCCTCCCTAGGCACGTACAAGAAGAGCAACCCCGCCACAACAGAAGGATACATGTAGCCCACACAGGGGTCACTCTTGAAACATTTGGAACTGGAGAGGAGAGGGAAGCACACTGCTGGGCCTCATAAGGCATCACTTACATAAGGCCACCTATCCAAGATCAGGAGATGTAGCTGACCTACATAATACTTAGACACAAGCACAGGGAAAGAGGCAAAATGAGGAGGTAAAAGAATACATTCCAAGTAAGGGAAGAGGACAAAACCCCAGAAAAGGAACTAAATGAAGCAGAAATGAGCAACCTACCTGACAGAGAGTTCAAACAAAGAGCGTTAAGGATGCTCACTAATCTTGAGAGAAGAATGGATGAACTCAGTGAGAATGTCAACAAAGAAATGGAAGATATCAAAAAGAACCAATCAGAAATGAAGAATACAATACTGGAAATGAAAAATTCACTAGAGGGACTCAAAATCAGAGTAGAGGATACAGAAGAAAGGATCAGTGAGCTGGATGAAAGACTAGAAGAAATCTCCCAAGCTGAACAGACAAAAGAAAAAAGAATTAAAAACAGTGAGGACAGTCTAAGGGACCTCTGGCACAACATCAAGCACACTAACATCCATGTTATAGGTGTCCCAGAAAGAGAAGAGAGAGACAAAGGGGCAGAGAATCTAATTGAAGAAATAATAGATGAAAACTTCCCTAACCTAAGGAAGGAAACAGACATCCAGGTACAGGAAACACAGAGAGCACTAAACAAGATAAACCCAAAGAGGCCCACACCAAGACACATCATAATGAAAATGTCCAGAACTAAAGATAAAGAGAGAATCCTAAAAGCCTCAAGAGAAAGACAAGTTACGTACAAAGAAAACCCCATAAGGCTATCAGCTGACTTCTCAGCAGAAACCTTACAGGCTAGAAGAGAGTGGCACGATATATTTAAAGTGCTAAAAGGAAAAAACCTACAGCCAGGAATACTCTACCTGGCAAGGTTATCATTCAAAATGGAAGGAGAGATAAAAAGTTTCTCAGACAAGAAAAATTAAAGGAGTTTGTCACCAAGAAACCAGTTCTACAAGAAATGCTAAAGGGACTTATCTAAGGGGGAACGAGAAGACCACAAATAAGAAAAATTATCTATTTCCATGATAAGAGGCTGATAGATACAAATGCACAAAAAAGAGGTTAGATATGATATCAAAAACATAAAATGTGGGAGGAGAGGAGTTAAGGAGTACAGCTTTCAGATAGAGGTCAAACTAAAGAGACCATCAACTTAATATAGATTGCTGTATACGTAGGTTACTGTATATGAACCCCATGGTAATCACAAACCAGAAACCTATAATAAATACACAAAAAACTAAGAGAAAGGAACCCAAACATAATACTAAAGAAAGTCATCAAACCACAAGGGAAGAGAGCAAGTGAAGAAGAAAGGAACAGAGAAGGACTACTAAAACACCGAGAAAAAAAAAAAGTTAAAAAATAGTAGTAAGTACATACTTATCAATAGCTACTTTAAACATCAATGAACTAAATCCTCCAATTAAAAGACATAGGGTGGCTGATTGGATTTAAAAAAGCAAGATATATATATATATATATATATATATATATATATATATGCTGCATATAACAGACACACTTCAGACCTAAAGACACTCACAAACTGAAAGTGGAGGGATGGAAAAAGATACTCCATGCAAATGGCAATGAAAAGAAAGCTGGGGTAGCAGTACTCATATCAGACAAAATAGACTTTAAAACAAAAACTGTAAAAAGAGACAAAGAGGGGCATTACATAATGATCAAGGGAACGATCAAACAAGAGGATATAACACACAAATATCTATGCACCCAATGTAGGAACACCTAAATATATAAAGCAATTATTAACAGACATAAAAGGAGAAATAGACAGTAACACAATAATAGTAGGAGACTTTAACACTCCACTTACACCAATGGCTAGATCATCTAAACAGAAGATCAATAAGGAAACATTGGCCTTAAATGACACACTAAAACAGATGGAACTAGTAGAATATATACAGAACATTCCATCCAAAAACCAAAGAATACACTTTCTTTTCAACTGCACATGGAACATTCTCCAGGATTGATCACATATTAGGCCACAAAACATGTCTCCATAAATTTAAGAAGATTGAAATAATACTAAGCATCTTTTCTGACAACAACAGTATGAAACTAGAAATCGACTATAGGAAGAAAAATAGAAAAGCCAGAAATATGTGGAAATTAAACAAAATGCTACTGAACAACAATTGGGTCAATAAAGAAATCAAAGGAGAAATCAAAAAATACCTGGAGACAAATGAAAATGAAAATGCGACATGCCAGAATTTATGGGATACAGCAAAAGCAGTTCTAAGAGGGAAGTTTATAGCAATACAGGCCTATCTCAACAAACAAGAAAAATCTCAAATAAACAATCTAACAGCACACCTAAAGGAACTGGGAAAAGAAGAACAAAGCCCAAAATCAGTAGAAGAAGGGAAATAATAAAAATCAGAGCGGAAATAAATGAAATAGAGACTAAAAAAACAATAGAAAAAATTAATAAAACCAAGAGCTGGTTCTTTGAAAAGATAAACAAAATTGACAAACCTTTAGCTAGACTCACCAAGAAAAAAAGAGAGAAGGCTCAAATAAGTAAAATCAGAAACAAAAGAGGAGAAATTACAATGGACACCTCAGAAATACAAAAGATTATAAGAGAATACCATGAAAAGCTAGAGGCCAACAAATTGGATAATCTAGAAGAAATGGATAAATTCTTAGACTCATACAACCTTCTGAAACTGAATCAAGGAGAAATAGAGAATTTGAATAGACCAATCACCAGTAAGGAGATCGAAACAATAATAAAAAACCTCCCCAAAAATAAAAGCCCAGGACCAGATGGCTTCCCTGGTGAATTCTACCAAATATTCAAAGAAGACTTAATATCTAACCTTCTGAAACTCTTCCAAAAAATTGAAGAGGAGGGGAAGCTCCCTAACTCATTCCACAAAACCAACATTACCCTTATCCCAAAACCAGACAAGGACAACAAAAAAAAGAAAATTACTGGCCAATATCACTGATGAACGTTGATGTAAAAAATCCTCAACAAAATACTAGCAAATCACATACAACAATACATTAAAAAGATTACACACCACAAGCAGGTGGTATTTATTCCAGGAATGCAGAGATGGTTCAACATCTGCAAATCAATCAACGTGACACACCACATTAATAAAATGAAGAATAAAAATCACATGATCACCTCAAGAGATGCAGAGAGAGCATTTGACAAGATACAGCATCCATTTATGATAAAAACTCTGAATAAAATGGGTATAGAAGGAAAGTACCTCAACATAATAAAGGCCATATATGACAAACCCATAACTAATATCATCCTCAATGGTGAAAAACTGAAAGCTATCCCTCCAAGAACAGGAACAGACAAAGATGCCCACCCTCATCACTCCTGTTTAACATAGTATTGGAAGTCCTAACCAGAGAAATCAGGCAAGAAAAAGAAATAAAAGGGATCCAAATTGGAAAGGAAGAATTGAAACTGTCACTGTTTGCAGATGACATGATTTTATACACAGACAACCCTAAAGAATCCACCAAAACACTTTTAGAATTAATAAATGAATATGATAAAGTTGCAGGATACAAAATCAACATACAAAAATCAGTTGCATTTTGGGGCCAGCCCAGTGGCGAAAGCAGTTAAGAGTGCGTGCTCCACTGCAGTGGCCCGGGGTTCGCCGGTTCGGATCCCAGGCATGCACCGATGCACCGTTTGGCAAGCCATGCTGTGGCGGGGTCCCATATAAAGTGGAGGAAGATAAGCACGGATGTTAGCCCAGGGCCAGTCTTCCTCAGCAAAAAGAGGAGGATTGGCAGATGTTAGCTCAGGGCTGATCTTCCTCACCAAAAAAAACCAAACAAAAATATCAGTTACAAATCTATACACTCACAATGAAGCAGCAGAAAGAGAAATTAAGAATACAATCCCGTGTACAATTGCAACAAAAATAATAATATACCTAGGAATAAACTTAACCAAAGAGGTGAAAGATCTGTACACTGAAAATTATAAAACATTGCTGAAAGAAATTGAAGAAACACAAATAAATGGAAAGATATTCTGTACCCTTTGATTGGAAGAATTAACATAGTTAAGATGTCCATGCTTCCTAAAGCAATCTATAGATTCAGTGCAATCCCTATCAAAGTTCCAACAACATTTTTCACAGAATCAGAACAAAGAATCTTAAAATTTATATGGAACAACAAAAGACCCCAAATAGCCAAAGGAGTCTTGAGAAAAAAGAACAAAGCTAGAGGTATCACACTGATTTCAAAATATACTACAAAGCTATAGTAACCAAAACAGCATGGTACTGGCACAAAAACAGACACACAGATCAATGGAACAGAATCAAAAGCCCAGAAATAAACCCACACATCTATGGACACCTAATTTTTGATAAAGGAGCCAAGAACATGCAATGGAGAAAGGAAAGTCCCTTCAACAAATGGTGCTGGGAAAACTGGATAGCCACATGCAAAAAAATGAAAGTAGACCATTAGCTTACACCATACACAAAATTAACTCAAAATGGATTAAAGACTTGAATGTAAGACCTGAAACCATGAAAATTCTGGAAGAAAACATAGGAAGTACACTCTTAGACATTGGTGTCAGCAACATATTTTCAAGTACCACGTCGGACCAGGAAAGGGAAACAATAGAAAAAATAAACAAATGGGACTACATCAAACTGAAAAGCTTCTGCACAGCAAAGAAAACTATCAACAAAATGAAAAGACAACCTAACAATTGGGACAAGATATTTGCAAACCATACATCAGATAAGGGGTTAATCTCCAAAACATATAGAGAACTCATACTTCTCAACAACAAAAAAACTAACAACCCAATTAAAAATGGGCAAAAGACCTGAACAGACGTTCCTCCAAAGAAGATATACAGATGGCCAACAGACGCATGAAAACATGTTCAACATCATTAACTATCAGGGAAATGTAAATCAAAACTACAATGAGATATCACCTCACTTCCATCAGAATGGCTATAATTAACAAGACAGGAAACAAGTGTTGGAGTGGATGTGGAGAGAAGGGAACTCTCATACACTGCCAGTGGGAGTGCAAACTGGTGCAGCCGCTGTGGAAGACAGTATGGAGTTTCCTCAAAAAATTAAGGATAGGGGCCGGCCCCGTGGCTTAGCGGTTAAGTGTGTGCGCTCCACTGCTGGCGGCCTGGGTTCGGATCCCAGGTGTGCACCGAGGCACCACTTCTCCGGCCATGCTGAGGCTGCGTCCCACATACAGCAACTAGAAGGATGTGCAACTATGACATACAACTATCTACTGGGGCTTTGGGGGAAAAATAAATAAGTAAAATTATATAAAAAAAAATAAATTAAGGATAGAACTACCATACGATCCAGCTATTCCACTGCTGGGTATTTATCCAAAGAACATGAAAACACCAATGTTTTTTGGCATACATGCACCCCTGTGTTCATTGCAGCGTTATTCACAATAGCCAAGACTTGGAAGCAACCTAAGTGCTCATCAAGGGACGAATGGATAAAGAAGATGTGGTATATATACACAATGGAATACTACTCAGCCACAAGAAACGATGAAATCCAGCCATTTGTGACAACATGGATGGATATTGAGGGTATTATGCTAAGCGAACTAAGTCAGAGGAAGAAGATCAAATACCGTGTGATATCACTAATAAGTAGAAGATAAAAACAACAACAAACAAACACATAGAGACAGAGATTGGATTGGTGGTTACCAGAGGTGAGGAGGGGAGGGAGTGGGGCGAAAGGGATGATTAGGCACATGTGTGTGGTGATGGGTTGTAATTAGTATTTGGGTGGTGAACATGATGTAATCAATGCAGAAATAGAAGTATAACGATGTATGCCTGAAATTTATACAATGTTACAAACCAATGTTACTGCAATAAAAAAATAAATTAAAAAAATAAAGCAATAAAATCCACACTGCTTGGCATAGCTCACAAGACTCCCAGTCATAGGGCGCCTTGATGTCTCTTTGGACTCATTTCTGCCATACCATGTAATCCATGCTCCAATCTAATTGAGCATGTTGAAACTCTTCTAAAATGCCTGTCCCCTTACCACTGAAACTTGGGCTTTCCTCTTTTGGAATCAAGTGGTACTGAATATCTCCATGTGTTTTTGAAGAGGAACACACTAGAGTAGTCTTTGTCTATCATTCTGCCAGACTTTCTTCTTTTGTTTGCTTTTTTAAAAATGTTACATTAATTTATATAATTTTCACATAATAATGTAACAAAATTTGCCATTTTGTCCAGCCATTCTTTTGTATCTCAGAACATCTGAGATCATCTTACTTCTTCTGAAGTATATCTTTCAATAATGCTTTATGTTGGACTGTTGATAGGTAGTATATTCAATTTTTTATTTATCAATATTTTTATTTTTCCCTCATTCTTAAAAGGCTTTGCTGGTGCCGGCCTGGTGGCGTAGTGGTTAAGTTCACACCCTCTGCTTCCGCCACCCAGGGTTCGCCGGTTCGGATCCCGGGTGTGGACATATGCACCGCTTATCAAGCCATGTTGTGGCAGATGTCCCTCATATAAAGTAGAGGGATATGGGCACAGCTGTCATCTCAGGGCCAATCTTCCTCAGGAAAAAGAGGAAGATTGGCAACAGATGTTAGCTCAGGGCTAATCTTCCTCACCAAAAAAAAAAAAAAGGCTTTACTAAACATGCAATTCTAAATTGACAATTATTTTCTCTCAATAATTTGGACATATTATTCCACTCTCTTCTGGTTTTCATTGTTGCTGTTAAGAAGTTGGCTATAATCCCACTGTTGTTGTTATTCCTCTGCAACTTGGAGTGGAAAGAATAACAATGCGTCTGTAACTCATTGCTTTTTGACACTGGTTGCAAGCTTGACCCTGAGGAGAACTCCTTGCAAATGTTGACTAGTGAAATTTATTGACTAAGAAATATATGAGGGTAATGCCAGGGTTTCTATGCACTGATTACAGAGCTGTGGATGCTTTTAGCTTGGTGTATCTGTTCCAGCCAGATTGGTCATTGAAAATAACCTGCAATTTATGTACTGCAGTTGCACTGAAGAATGGAAGGCATGTACAGTGGCTTTCCTGTGCAAAATGGCCCATACTCAGCTCTCAACGCTCTAAAACCAAACACATACTAGTGAGGCAAAGGGATTCTGGAAATGGGGTCTCAGAGTTTGAGGCCTCATGGATATTGGTGCTGAATACACCTCAGTTTTGTGCACGTGTGTGTGTGAGTCTATTTGACTCATAATTTGAGTCTTTGTGATCATGTATAGGTGTCTGTCCTTCCTCTTTGGCTAATTTTAAGAGGATGTTTTTTGTCTTTGGTGTTATACAGTTTCACAATGATTTGTCTATGTATGGATTTATTTTTATAAATTGCAATACATTTTTGAATGTATCTTGTTTCCAGGATCTGTGGATTTATATTTTTCAGTAGTTCTGGAATATTTTTGGTCATTATCTCTTTAAACATTGCCATTCCTCCAATCTATCAATCCTCTCCATTTTCTAGGAATTCAATTAGATGTAAGTTAGACATTTTCATTGCATCCTGAATATCTTTTAACAACTCTTTTATATATTTCTTGTCCCTTTAGTGTGTAGTCTGTAATTTTTGTCAGATATATATTCCATTTACTTAATTCTCCTCTAATTTACTGTTTAACTGTCCATTTTGGTTTTATTTTAACAAATACATTTTTTATTTCTGAAAGTTTCACTTGTCTTTGTTTCTTCTTGACAGATTCTGATTGCTTGCTTATTTTTGTGTAAAAATAAGCTAGGATCTTAACATTTCACAATACAGTATTAATATGATTTCTCAGAGTTAGCTATATTTGTGATCAGAAATGTGAAACATCAACACTCGAAGTATATCAGAAAAATCACCCCAAGTTGACTGTGATTTGACACTTACCACAAGATTATTTTGGATATCTGATATTGCAAAGTGACTTTAGTGGACAGGATCCTCGAATTTCTCTGCATCTGTGTCATAAATTAGCCTTCAGTGAAACAATAATCTTGTTTCTATCATATTTCTATCATTTATTGAATACTTTCTACATCCCATATATCAACTTAAAACAATTTTACAAGATAGGCACTAGTATTATTCTCATTGCACATACATATGAGAATACCCAGACTTAGGGAGATTAAAGAATGTGTGCAACAATTACAACGAGCAGGACCCAGGATGCAAATTCAGGATTCGTCAACTCCAAATTCCAAAACTGTTTGAACAATGCATGAAATTATTTACTAAAATAGTACCTCATTTCCCTCATGTAAGGACTGAGGTGAAAAATTCCTCTTTAAATGCAGTGTAAGGAAAAGGTTCCCACTATAACTCAAATTATACACTTTCCACTATAAGATTATGAGAAGTGCAACACCTTAAATGAGTCTCTCTATATCTTAATCTGTCAGAAAACTCAAAGTAAAAGAGAATGTCCAACTGCAGTAATTAACTGGAGTCAGATGCCTGGTAATAAATATCAATTTGCTTTGGTCAAATGTTTTTGCTCTGCTTTCATCTTTTACTTTTATATTTTCTTTACTATTTAAAGAGTTTCAAATATTTTTATAAAGTAGGCAAAGCATGTCTTAAAAACTCAAATTAATGTGCTAGGAATGAGAAATATTCGTTGCCTCAATACTAATGGCAAGTCAGTTTAATTCAATCAAAATTAATTATTTTGTTGTTTCAAGAGCCATCTTCAGCCCTGGGGGTACAAAGTTGACTGTAACAGAGGCTCAATCTCTGAGGAGTTTGCAGACACCTATACCGTCAACTTGCTTCCCAAAGGAGGTGTGGTCTGTTGTGTTTTTCTTAGGCGTATACATTAAACAGTATAGGTAGCAAGGAACTATCCTTTCACCGCCCACCATCCCCACTATACCCACACCACATATCCCTTGGTACTCCAACTTGGGGCTTGTATTTCCACACTTATCCACCCTTGGGAAAATTAGACCCAAAGAGTGTGCGTTATCATCTTTTATTTAGTCTTTGTTGAAAAAAAAAATGCTTTAAAAAGTTGCCAACAGCCAAATATTTTTTGTTGTTGTCATTGTTATCCCATTTATAAACTTTTATCTTGATAATGTTCCAACCCTTTCATCATTACATATTTTAGAACGAACTAAAATTATTTATTTCTAGATAGCAAGTATTTATTAAGGGCCTATTATATCCAGATTTGTACTAGATATTATGAAATATAATAAAGAAATTAAATAAATTAAAAACAATAAAGATAAAAAGTATACAAAAATAAACAACCTGAATATAATTCTAAAAGTGCACTATGTGATATATGCAAGATAGAGAGGTACATTTCTGTATACATATTAAGTAAAATGTTGACGTGTAAGGTGGCATTAGTCAGACAGTGTAACATTTCAATTGGTAGTGAAAAGATGGGAGACTTCTCTGGGTGGGAGAACAAGATGGGCAGGGGAGAGTGAAGGACCGTGGTCTTCTTGAGAAGCATATCAAGGAACAAGGACTGATGAGCCATTGTAAACCAGGCAAGGAGGAGGGAGAGTGGACAGCAGCATAGCACAGTGGTTAGGAGCCTCAGCTCTGCAGCTGCATGACTTGAGTTAAAGTCTTGGAGGCTGATGAACAGAGGACCTTACACTTCAGGCTGATACATCTGAAAGATCATAAACAATAATATTTCACTTAATTAATTTTCAAAGTAAGTGGAGGTTATATTTTTAGTTTGTATCTTGCTGTCTTTTAAAATATAAGTTGCTACATTCACCTAGAGAAAAACAGTTGGTGATCAATTTACAGACAGATGGCACAGACATATTTTTCCCTACAAGTCTGGCTTTTTTCCAGTTATGATATTTTCTTTCCTGAAATTCAAATTTTTAAAGATCTCAAAAAGAAGCATTTCTAAAATATAAATGACGACTGCAGTAGAGGGAAAAAAACACCATGTACTTCATCATATTGATTTCTTAGCTCAACTGTAAAAGCAAATGAGTTCCAGGAGCATATGGCTTGTGTGTCCAAATACCATATAGCCATGAGGTCAAGAGGTCAAGAGGTCAAAGCCTGTCTTACTTAACTGAGGAGTTGGCTGCCTAAGCAATGTTCCTTGGATAACAGGAAGGCTGCCTGTCACTGAAAACAACTCCCCTACATATAGACTGACTCCTAATGCCCTTACAGAGGAAGACGGCTTTCCTTCTCTCTAAAAGGAGGACTTTTAAATGAAGATACTTTATGCGACATAAGGAGTTGCTTTTAATTTACTTCAAGGCATAAAAGAATGAGGTTGATTCAGTCATGCCAGTAGAATACTCAACTTTTCATCTAATGAGATAATTTGATCCCATGTCACACATCTCTTTGCCCAGGGAAAGTTTGAATAGTATATCTCAGAGTGGAATAGTAATAAATATTCTAGATCACTGATTCACTTACAAAAAATGAATTATTGAAATACGTTATCAAATGCTGCTTCAGTTTTTCCCACCACCCATAACAATATAATTTGTGTATTGAGTAAAGTTTAAGTTGCAACCCAATACTTTCAAATTTAAAATAATAAAAAATTTCCAATTCTAAAGAGTATGTAGTCTCTGACCTTTAATAAGCACCATTTCTTAGATATCAAGGATTTCATGCTATTGTAGGAAGAGAAAATGTCATATGAGAAGGAATCTAAAATGGGTTTACTTTGGCTGTACTTTACAGCACTATGTCTAGTGCTGTAAAAGGCCATTACAGTTGGCATCTAAAAACACACAACTTTCAAACAGGTCCCATATGGAACTACAAGTAGTCTCCTCTAGGCAAAAGAAAGAAGGGGACGATTCAACAGAAACAGCAGAAAGAGGACACGACAAGTTATTATAACAATAACGTGTATGTCCATCAATTTGGCAACTCTCTATCTAAGTATCTATCTTTACAAGAAAAATCTAGCAAATATTTGAGGAGGAACATCTGTAGTTTAAGTACTACAGGTTGCAAACATGAGTTCCTGTTTTTAAAATTGTGCTAAATACACCCAGAAAAGAAATTACAGAAATGAGATAAACAAGATCACGTACTGCTGCTGGAAGTGTAAATTGGGTCTAACCTTTCCGGAAAACAAGTTGGAAACAAATATTAAATGCCTTTAAAACTCATTCATGACCTCTTGGTACTTCTATCATTCTATCCAAGGACTTTATCAGAGATCTTTTAAAAATATTATATGGATATTTTTCACAGTACAGTAATGCCTCACTTAACGGCAGGGATACATTCTGAGAAATGCATTGTTAGGCAATTTCGTCATTGTGCGAACATCATAGACTGTACTTACACAAACCTAGATGGTATAGCCTACTACACACCTAAGCTATATAATACTGACCTTATGGGACCACCTTCTTATATGCAGTCCATTGTTGACCGAAACGTCATTATGTGGCATGTGACTGTACTATGCTTAAGAGCAAAAATTAACTCTCCAACAAGGAAATGGTTAAATAAATCATGCCTTTTCCACATTATGAGATATTGTGGAGCCAATAACTATGTTTTAAAGCTTTTTAATATTATTTTTAAAGCTTTATGATTTAGTATTAAATTTTTGAAAAGTGGGTAAAATTTTACATATGTGACCATCAAAGTTTGTGAAAAAATACATAAATAAAATGATGGTATTTCAGTTCTTTATATTTTCCACTGCCAGACAACAATGGCTGCCATATTTATTGATGGATCGATTTTAATCCTGCTCGTTTAGGTACATAGAGCAAATCTATTTCAACTTCATCACCTTTTAAATATTTGAAATTGGGTAGAGAGAGCTACCAGGATCTATCTACCCATGCCCAACTCTAACAAAATGTCACAACAACTCCCAGTTAAACATTCCTGGTTTCATCAGCCATTTCCTATGTGACATTTTCTATTTACTTATTGAACGCGTATTTCTATATAATGCTTTATCTGCTGGTTACTGTTGTGTGAGCTTTATGATGGTGAATTATTTATTTATTTTTCCCCCCCAAAGCCCCAGTAGATAGTTGTGTGTCATAGCTGCACATCCTTCTAGCTGCTGTATGTGGGACGCGGCCTCAGCATGGCCAGAGAAGCAGCGCGTCGGTGCGAGCCCGGGATCCAAACCCGGGTCGCCAGCAGTGGAGCGCGCTCACTTAACCACCAAGCCACGGGGCCGGCCCCTATGATGGTGAATTAGAGTAACCTTCATAGTATTTGCTGATCTGGGTTATCTAGAGGTTTCTGTTTTAAGGACAGGACAGAAAAAAGAAATAAGGCCTTGGAAGAGTGGAGAGTTAAAACTGAGAGATTAAGAGTGAGTTGAAAGTGAGTCCTGGCCCCCCCACTCCTGCACAAAGTTGTGAGCTTTACAGGGCTATGCTTTCTGTTAAATGATAAATGAGGCAAAATCTATCCAACCAGAAAATGCGGCTGTCTTAACTTGAGCAATGAGTGAGGAAAAAGTCTCCCTTAAGAATTTGTACACACAGGCATGAGTCTTAGGGATTTAATTTAAACCACTTGGGTGGCATGAGAAGTACGGAGTTGAGAAATATATTTGTAATGGTCTCTGTTGCCAGGGCCCTAGGCATCTGGCAGAACATTCTCCCTAAAGGGCATAAGTTTAATCCAAGCTCTCGCAAGTCCAAAAGTCAAGCAGATAAAATCAGGCCAAACATGATTTCATACCTCAGGATTACAAAACTCACAAAGAAAAGAAGTTTAAATGCTCAGAGAAGTAGAAAGAAAGAAAAACTAAGCAATTAACCGGATATTATGCTAACAAATATGGGCGGATTTGAAAAGGAAACAAATAGAGGTTGTAGAAGTAAAAAGTATAATCACTTAATTTACACACTCAATGTAGTTTAAAGAGCAGACAACACACAGCTCATAGGAAAAATTGGAAGACAGATCCAAATTAATTTTCTAAAAAATAGCACACAGAAATAAAGAACAAATATGAGAGAAAGAGAGAGATTTAGGAACATGAAGGGTAGAATGAGAAAAAATATATGCATATATGTACATATATATGTATATGTGCATGTCTGTGTATATATATTTATATATATACATTTAGATATATATAGTTATATGGTGTTCCAGAAGAAAGAAGCATATAGAAAAAGAAAGAGGAAATATTTGAAGATATAATAGTTCATAAGTTTTTATAATTGATGGAAGATAAATGCTCATAAGCAGAATAAATAAAATTCTTCCATAACTAATAATTGCAAAAATAAAGAAAACAAAAGACAAAGAGATGATCTTAAAAGCAATCAGGAAAAAGATCACCTACAAAGAAATAACAATTAGACTCAACAATTAGACTCAGACTTCCCAATCTCAACAATGGAAGTCAGAAAATTTTCAAAGTATTGATACAGATTAATTTCAACCTGTAATTACATACACAGGTAAACTATTAATCAAGAATGTGAACAAAATAAAAACATTTCAGAACAACAACCAAAAGTAGGTTACTTCTCTTCCAATAAACCCTCAACACAGGAAATTCCAAAGATTATATTTCAGAAAAAAGGAAAATAGTCCCAGAAAAATGGTTCCACAGAAAAGAAGGAATCATGATCACGAAACTGATAAAAATAAAAACGTGGATAAATCTTTTTCTAAAAGATGGTATAAAAAAATAATGTCAATGTCTAACCCAGGGAGCAAGAAAAGAAGAGATAACAAGAATAGTGGATAATTACATAGTAAGATAGAGTTGATCAGAGCTATATGTAATATGTAATTAGAATATGTAAATATGTAATATTTAAAGTTTGCTATTTTCAAAGAAAAAACTAAGAGACATAGAATTTATAATTCCAATTAGTGGAGGGAAAACAGTAGTTTTTTAAAAGCTGCAGTAATCTAAAAGAAATTCAGAAAGGAAAAAAGAGGGGAACATAAAAATTAAGATACTTAGAAAGCAGGAAAAAAGAAAAACTATATGAAAACCAGTGAAGAACAGAACAGGAAAGGAAATCTTCAGGTCTTTTATGAGTAATAGATGCAAAAATAATTGTAGAAGTATCAGGAGACCAAATTAACAATGTATTAAAAGATAATACATCATGATTAAACTAGATTAATCCCAGGCAGGAATGCAAGGTCACTTTAGCATTTGGAAGTTTATTAATAGAGTTCACCACATTAATATATGAAGGAAAAAAATTATCTGACCATCTCATTAAATGGAGAAAAAGCATTAATAAAATTCAGCATTTACTATCACAACAATTCACAGCAAATTAGGAAAAGAAGAAACCTTCTTTACTGATAAACGGAACCTATCACAAACTTACAGAAATTTACCATACCTGATGGTGAAACATCAGGATAATTCACATTTAAATCAGGATTGAGACAACAATGCCCTCATCAACATTGAATATCACAAAGAAAGCTGTAGGAGCACGGTAAATAAAAGAAATAAACAAAAGTAACCAGTCACTATTTGAAAATAATGTGTTTGTACCAAAAATCTAGAAGAACCTATACAAAAGTGTTTGATTTAATAAGATAAAAAGAACAGTATAAGATTATTATCCAAAAAAAGACAACTAGAAAATATCATTTTAAAGATAGCATTCATAATAGCAACAAAAAATATAAAATAACAAGGAATAAATCTAATAAAATTAATGTATAACCTTAGTGGAGAAAATAAGTACACTTTGAAAAATATTAAAGAGATAAATCAAGTACATGTAGAAGAGACTTCTAAATAGTAAAGATATTATCATTTCTTAAGATGTAGATTTTATATATTAAGATGATCATATCTTAATTTATAAATTTAATGTAAATTCCTTTCAAAATCCCACCCAAGTTTGTTATGCATCTTGACCAACTGGTTTGAAAATGTATATGCATCAGCTAATAGCCAAGAACAGCTGAGATAATTTTGAAAAAGAAGAACAAGGTGGAAGGATTTGCTCAATTATATACCAATGTTTGTTACAGAGCAGTAATAATTGAGACAATATTGTATTGGCTCCGGAGAAAATAAAAGATTCAAGGAACAGAAAGTAAGCCTAGAAACAGAACCACACTTAAATCAGTGACGAATGAGATTGCTAATCAATAATGAAAATGTGCAATTCAATAAATGGTGCTAAATAACTGGTCTAAGTATGGACAAATAAAATATATCTGTACCACACACCATATACAAAAATCAATATCAGATTAAAGTCCTAAATATGATAAGCAAAAGCATAGGACTTTTAGGACTATTTTACTACTTTGGGACAGAAAAGAATGAAGTTTAACTTATTTATATTAACTTTTTTAAAAAAGTTAAAAAATAAACCACATATAGAGAGAAGACATTTGCAACATACAGGAGCAGTTGGCTCCTGGTTGAAACCCTAGGTGTGATGTTTCAGGCCTGATCATCGGCTTTACCTGACCGGCCCAGCTCATGGAGAGCACTGAACTTCCCACACCAGATCTGGTGCGCAGCCAGCGCACTGCGGCCTCTGAAGAGAGCTGCAGTCGAGGGCTCAGCCACCCCTGGCGGGGGGTGCTCTTCCTTATTTTTTTTTTTTTTTTTTTTTTTTTTTTAAAGATTTTATTTATTTATTTTTACCCCAAAGCCCCAGTACATAGTTGTCTGTCATAGCTGCACATCCTTCTAGTTGCTGTATGTGGGATGCGGCCTCAGCATGGCCGGAGGAGTGGTGCCTCGGTGCGCACCCGGGATCCGAACCCGGGCCACCGGCAGCGGAGAGCACGCACTTAACCGCTAAGCCACGGGGCCGGCCCTGCTCTTCCTTATTTGTCTTCATTCCTAATTCTCTTTATCTGGGGCACTGGGCCCAAGTCTTTCTCAGGCACCTCTGCTGAGACCTCCTTGCAGGGACAGGAGGGGAAACCTTGAAGACACTTCTCTCTGCCTGAGCAGCCTGTACTTGTCCACTCCTAGCCCTACACCCTCCCCTTCTCCCCATCCCAAGGTTCATAAAACTGCCAGAGCCTTTTGTTTGTGGCTCTCTCCACAGTATGACGACCCCCACGTCTAGGCTGATCTAACCCACTCTCAACCAGTGCACCTTTCCCCGGGGAAAAATGGAAGGGAGGCGAGGAGTCGGCGCTTTCTCCGGTTTTAGCCTCCTATTTATGCCACGCAGTAAGTCATCAATGGTCTGATTCTTTATTTCTGGCGTGTTTTAATTGGCTGCTCTGACATCTGCCAGCTCAGCTCACTCTCTCTTCCAGTTCAGCTGAGCTCCTGACATATGTAACTGATAAATGGTTAATGCCAAAAATATAAAATGTTTTCCTATAAATCAATAAAAGGAAAAAAAATCGGAAATGGGAAAAGAACGTGACCCAATAGTTCACAGAAAGGGGAAAAATGGGCCATAAACACACCAAAGATGCTTAAACTTTTCACAGCTATGAGATAAAAGCTAGAATTTGATAATGTAAAGTGTTGGCAAGGAAGTGGATGAGTAGGATCCCCAATGTGGTGGTGGTATGAGTGCAAATACGTGCTACGACTTTGGAGAACTAGACACCTAACTGGGGCAAGATGCAACACAAGGGCCACCCAACACCATGAACCTTGTAAACAGAGCACTCACAGTTGAGCAGCGATTTGAAGGATGTATTCATAATTAACCAAAAGGAAACATCATAAATGCAAGGCTAGTGCTGCCAAGAAATCTCGCCACTTCTTATTTATTTAGGGTTTTTTTCTTTTTTCTCCTCCACTTAAGGCATTATAGTCATCAATTCAATTTTCTACAAAACCCAATTAATATCACTGTGCTCAATTTGGTTTAAATCTAAGGAGATTTATATTTGGTTGTAATTTTAAAGTAACCTGAAATTATCCCTCAGAACTTCTTATGTTTTAATAAAGATCATCGTATAATCATCTATTTAGAGTCACCATTAGTTTACTTAATTCATCATAAAGAGACACTTCTTAGATATAGATTCCAAATTTCTTCATCAATATGTCATCATCTAACTTTACAGTGCTCTAGTTTTCAAAGTGTAGGAAAGATCATTGTAAATCGAATAAAAGATTTTAATTCCTATTGAATTGAAGGAAGTTAGAGCTACAAAGGATCCATCTCAGAGTTTTTTCAAAAGGTCCTAGGTTCCCTGCCCCATGCTTCAAGGTCTGAGGGAGTGGAGGAAGTGAAATGAAGTACTATTTGGATTATATGTGTATATTTACATATCTACATGCATGCACATAATTAAATACATCAGAGTTAACTTGGAAAAGAAAAGGATGTATTTCTAAAACAAAAATTGATGTAAGCCATTCTTGGTATTATACAGAATGAGAAACTTCTGCTTGGCTGCCACTTAATGGAAAAGCAATTATTATCTAGACTAAGACCACCTGTTTCCCTGACAAGAGGCTTCTTTCTACTAAACCAAAGGTGACATAATACTATTATAAGATTTTGTGTTATATTTCCAGGTACTCCTCTTAAGGGAGAAGTGATTGTTTCCGAAACTAGTGGGGAAATATCAGATCAGTGTTAAGGATTAAAAACGGATGGTAAAAGTAGTAAAAATTCTTTCCATTAAATTTTAAAAAATCGGATTCTGGTAGAAAAAGCAAGAAAAAATGTGTTATAACATGTTTGGTGCAAAATATTTCTCTTCTAGAATGTAGTATATGGTCTCCTAGAGTTATTTCCAATGTCGTGTTCCTAGGCTCACTGGAATATAACCAAAATATATTCTCAGATAACATTGCTTTAACGTTTTGGAATAGAAGTTACCTAGAAATGTAAGACAACAAGATACAAAGCATGGGGCCGCCCCTGGCGTAGTGGTTAAGTGCGCGTGCTCTGCTGCTGGCAGCCCGGGTTCGGATCCCCAGCACGCACCGACGCACCGCTTGTCAGGCCATGCTGTGGAGGCGTCCCACATAAAGTGGAGGAAGATTGGCATGGATGTTAGCTCAGGGCCAGCCTTCCTCAGCAAAAAGAGGAGGATTGGCATGAATGTTAGCTCAGGGCTGATCTTCCTCACAAAAAAATAAATAAATAAAAATCTCTGCACAGCAAAAGAACCATCAAAAAATGAAAAAGCAGCCTATAAAATTGGAGAAAATTAAAAAAAAAAAAGATGCAAAGTTGAATTCTCTCACTGCTGTTTCATAGCACCCCATACCCTCGACCACTTAACTCTCTCCTATGATATTTCAAAACAAATCCTATATGAATCATACATAAATATTTCAGTATGTCTTTCTAAGAAATAGGGAACCTTTTTTAAAAGAGTTCCAATACTATTATTATACTTAGCTATATATATTATGTTAAAATATATTTAAATGTAAATATACTATGTTTAAATAGTATTTAAATATATTTGAATATTCTCTAATTATCATAAATTTTGGTTGATGAAATATGGGTGTGATATTTGAAAATAGTAGAACTGGGACCATTCTAATCAGCTTTCATTTGCTTCAGTGTTATAGAAATGAGATACTGGTAGAATATTCAGCCTAAAGTGCCAGGTAATAGGTTGATGTGGTGATTTAAGGATTCATCTACTCATTTGTAAATAATGTTATTTTCAAATTCTGAATCCTTCATAACATGTGGATGATTATGGCAAAGAGTTACTGAATTACATGGAGTTTTGTTTCCTTTATAGCAATATTAATAAAGTCATATGAAAGAATGGATATTTTTAAAAAATATATTCTTTGGAAAAAATATGAAAGGAATGAATGCAAAGTAAAAGAAAGAAAGCAAAGAAAATAAGCCTGATAATAAAGTATAAAACAAGATAATCTAAATAAAATCAACTACCTCAGGAATAACAATAAATGTTGATACATTAAGCCTCTCCCCAACAAAAAAATACACTATCAGTTTAAATTTATAAGCATCCGACAGATGTGTTTTTCATAAACAATATAATACATGAATATAATTTTTAAAACAGAAGTAATATTGCATTAGCAAGGAGAAAGGAATTCAAGGAAATTGCATTTAATGGGATCAAGACAGTCATTTTATATTGATAAAATTCACAACGAACAGTATGTGTGTGTGTGTGTGTGTGTGTGTGTGTGTTCATCAGTTTGGGAGCAATCTGTATGTACTAAAAAATATTACATTAAAACTATCAAAACTATTTTAATTTAAAGGAAAAACCTCCCAAAACGCAATAGTAATGGAAAATATAAACAAGCCTTTCAGTCTTTAATAAAGTAGGCAGAAATTGTAATGTAGGTAATCTGATAATATAATTAATGAGATTTATTAATTTTTCCAAACTTTTGCCCTACAAACAATACAACTTATTTCTTAATAACCATAGAAAATTGACAAAAATTAATTATTTATTGGGCCACAAAGGAAGTCTCAAATTACAAAAACATAAATGGCATAGGACACATTCTCTGAATACAATGCAATAAAACCAATGTAATAATAAAATTATGAACGAAAACTCTATCACAGGGCCGGCCCGATGGCACAAGCGGTTAAGCGCGCGTGCTCCGCTGTGGCGGCCCCAGGTTCGCCGGTTCGGATCCCGAGAGCGCACCGACACACTGCTTGGCAAGCTATGCTGTGGCGGCGTCCCACATAAAGTGGAGGAAGATGGGCACGGATGTTAGCCCAGGGCCAGTCTTCCTCAGCAAAAAGAAAGGAGGATTGGCAGATGTTAGCACAGGGTTGATCTCCTCACACACACACACACAAAAATCTATCACAATTTAAAATTCAGAAGTTTCATAACATTTTCATGCAAGAAGAAATCAAACTTGCACTTCAAAATTAAAGCAGTGATTTCCTTATAAACATACATTCTTAATCTCCTAAATACAAATTAGGTAAAATGAATTCAGTCATATGCTAAATGTAATAAACTTAGTTTAAGTGGCTCTAATCAAGAAATATAAGAATGGTTTAATATTAGAAAATTTATTCATATAATTAATTCAATCAATAAATCAAAGTAAAAAATGTATAATTATCTCACTAGAAGCCAAAAGAAAATTTAATATCCATTCCTGCTGAAAGAAGAAAATAAAAAGATATTTCCTCTACATGTTAATTAACATCTATATGGTGTTCTCACTTCTGGTATTAGCAGAGTACTTTATTGTAGACTAGCTCTCTTACCAAGAACAACTAGAAAAACTGGATAAAAATATAAAATGCATCAGATATGCATTACATTGATATTGCTGAGTAAGTTGGCTCTGGGCTGTGGGGTAAACTCACTTGAATTTGCTTCTGAAACCTACCTGGATACTCTGCATGATGGCTACAAGGCTTCCTACTCAAACAAGAGGACAGGGAAGGCTTATACTTCATTGAAATAAAGCAGAGCACACCTCCCTCCATCTACTGTGCTCAAGAGAGGTGCAAGAAAAATGTTTACTTCATAATCCTCAGCCAGTTGAGGATGCCAGAATAAAGCCAAGCCTGCCACACAGAGCAGAGACAGATCAAGTCACAAAAAATTAATATTTGCTACTGTCAGTAGTTCATTTCCAAAAAACTTTCTAAACATTCTAGATAAAAAGTTTCAAAAGTTTCCTCTGTTCTGGCTAAAATGCACACCATATGCAAATTTTTCTTCCTTTTTCACCTTCAGGCATTGCTACATAAACCTGCCAGTGTTATTAACGCATCTCACTGTTATTCTCTGCTTTACTAAATATGGGAAGATCAGAGAAGCAGGTCCTTAAAAGAAGCAAATGTTATTGCTGCTGAGGGATGACGGGTTCTGCCTTTCCCTTTTCTAATGCTTAAGGTGCTGCAGACCTTCCGTAGAAGAGTGTGTGCAAAAGAAAAAAATGAGCAAGGTCCATTAAATGCTCCAAAAACTGAGCTATAAAACAAAAATGTATTTTCTCCAAATCTTAGGAAATATTTTACCCAAATAAAGAGCTCCCAGAGTACTTGTTGATGGTAGGCTGAAATTTTCATACTGTTCAAATGTGACTATTATTTTGTCTTCCTAAACTATTTTGATATATAAAGTTTTTAAGTTACTTAGGTTTTTCTTCACATCATTGTCTTTCATGTCCAAAGGCCATATATAAGCAGAAAATAACAACCGTATATGGATTCAGATATTTATTATCTTCACACAGACTATCTGTCTAGTCAGTGGAATCAAACGCTGTGCCCCCACCTCCACTACATTGTACGCTGCCCTTGGCTTTGCTCCTATTTTCACAAGCCTCTAAGGCCAGTGGGACTGCTTGTTCCTTTGTTTTCTCATAACAGATAGTCTTTTTTTTTTTTTTAATTTTTGTTTATTGCAGTAACATTGGTTTATGACATTGTAAAAATTTCAGGTGTACATCATTGCACTTCTATTTCTGCATAGATTATATCATGTTCACCACCAAAATACTAATTACAACCCATCACCACACACATATACTGAATTATCCCTTTCTCCCTCCTCCCTCCCCCCTTCCCCTCTGGTAACCACCAATCCAATCTCTGTCCCTATGCGTTTGTTTATTGTTGTTATTATCTACTACTTAATGAAGGAAATCATACGGTATTTGACCTTCTCCCTCTGACTTATTTCACTTTGCATTATACCCTCAATGTCCATCCATGTTGTCACAAATGGCTGGATTTCATCGTTTCTTATGGCTGAGTAGTAGTCCATTGTGTATATATACCACAGCTTCTTTATCCATTCGTCCCTTGATGGGCACTTAGGTTGCTTCCAAGTCTTGGCTATTGTGAATAACGCTGCATTGAACACAGGGGTGCATGTACCTTTACAAATTGGTGTTTTCAAGTTCTTTGGATAAATACCCAACAGTGGAATAGCTGGATCATATGGTAGTTCCATCCTTGATTTTTTGAGGAATCTCCATACTGTTTTCCATAGTGGCTGCAACAGTTTGCACTCCCACCAGCAGTGTATGAGAGTTCCCTTCTCTCCACATAGTCTTTATTTACTCCTTTCATTTTTGTATCACCCTGCTAAGTAACAGCTCTTGAATTTATTCTTTTTTCTTTCTTCTTCCCTTCCTCCCTCCATCCCTTCCTTCCTTCCTTTCATCCAGCCATTGAGTAACCATTTCACCTGACCCTGTGCTGAGATTTTGTAGACTTTCTCTTGTGTCAATCCCTCAACAGATTTGAAATCAAAAGTACAATAAGCTTGGGCCGGCCCTGTGGCGTAGCGGTTAAGCCTGCGCTCCACTGCTGGCGGCCCAGGCTGGGATCCCAGGCGTTCACTGACGCACTGCTTGTCAGGCCATGCTGTGGCGGCGTCCCATATAAAGTAGAGGAAGATGGGTACAGATGTTAGCCCAGGTCCAGTCTTCCTCAGCAAAAAGAGGAGGATTGGCATGGATGTTAGCTCAGGGCTGATCTTCCTCACACACACAAAAAAAAGTACAATAAGCTCAAACACATATTGAATTAGAATGAGTAAGTCCTCTATAGAAAATCACAAGTGGAAATAGAAAACTGATGAGAAATTTGACAGTCACATACTGAGGGGATGAAAAGTTTTACTGATAAGAGCCAATGACCCAAAAAGTGAAAATCAATTGAATACCCAAACTGATTTTTTAAAGGAATTTAATTTAGTTTGATTTATGTTTATAGAAGGAAACAAATATTTCATGCACTGGATTTGTAAATTAAGTAAAGGAGCATAAAGTTGGTAAAATACGACATAGGACATATTATTAATTTAGAATCGAATCAGAAGGATGGAGGGACAGGAAGAAAATCAAGAGGCAGAGGAGAAAAGGAAAGAATAATAGATAAACAAAGACACAAAAACAGAGGCAAATTAGGGTAGAGAAAGAATAAAGGCAAAGATGTTTGTGGAACATAGTCTATATCAGCATATATACCATATCATCAGTGCTTCATTTATATTTTAATTTAACCCTCATTGAACTCTGAAAAGTAGGCATGAATTAGTCAGGTTTAGAGATGGAAATTGTCTTATGGGTAAACCTGATCGTGGGAACCAGGTCTGCGTATCTCACCCCTTCCCATTCCTCTGCCATTAGCATCTGCCAGCCAGTACAGCCATTCTGCTCTCCTCTTCCTGGCGGAGTTTCAAGATAAGAGGCTCAGCCTCTGCACGCTAAATCTGCTATAGCCAGATCAGGAGGGCTGTGTGATTCAGGGCTGGTATTATGAAGCCAGTGTTCAAATATACCTAAGCCTCAACCTCCAACAAAGGATTTTCATAATAAAGATGGTGTTTTCTCTCCAGCTGCCTGCTTCCTCTCTCCTTCTCTCCCTCTTTCTCTCAATTGATTCTGAAATTAGGCAGCAAAAAGAGGTGTTATGTTCTAATCCCCCATGTGCCAGCTAACCATTGCAACAACACTGCACAAAGAAAACCACAACATCTCAGTGGCGTGCAGCAACGAGCGTTGATTTCACTCCTGGATCTGCGGGTTAGATGGTGTGGCTCTGCTGTGTGTGTGTTTATTCTGTGGTCCAGACAAAAGAGGCAGCGGTTACCCAAGGGAACCTCTCCCCATAATAATTGCAGAAATGCAGAGATGCAAGGGGGCAAACCCTCTTTTTCAAGTGCATTTCGAGTTTCTGTCTGCCTTACATCAACTCACATCCCATTGGCCAAAGTAAAGAGGCTGAGAAAGACACTCTGCTTTAGAGAAAGGAAATGTCCAGTTACATGGCAAAGGGGTGGGTACAGGGAGAGATGAAGAATAGGGTCAGTAATTCAATCTGCCAGACTCTGCAATCCTTAACAATTGTAATCAAGAACAATAGAGAAATGCAGGTGACTTAGTAGGCATTGACATGTCCTATTTGCCCCATTTCAGCTGTAGAGCCATATTTCCAGTTCTCTGCACGAACTGTACTGCTGCCTACTTCCATAGCTTTGCACATGCTGTTCCCTATTTGAAATGCCTTTCCTTCCACTCTTTAGCCTAGTAAAATACTACTAATACTGTTTGCATACACCCCCGATTTTAAGTTTTCTGTGTTTCGAAGTTTTCCATGATTTCTGACCTTGGTATAATTTGTCATTATAAATCTACTTTCTTTACTACATTTGTAGTTCCTCAGGGCTGTACATTGTAAATCCTGTTGTCATTTGTATCTAACACAGTGCCTTTTTTAAAGAAAACAAAATGTTTAATGAGAATTTTTGAAGTAATTCAAGGTCTACTATATCCTGCTATTCATTTTGGCCCTGGGTATTAAAGTTGGTTAGTCCTGAAACCACTGAATTTTGAAACACCTTTTTTATTCACATGCCAAATATTTATTGAGCCCTCAAGATGCCCAGATCTTAATGGGAAAATGGCCATTAGAATACTGAATGTAGGGGCCAGCCTGGTGGTGTAGTGGTTAGGTTTGTGCACTCTGCTTTGGCGGACCAGGGTTCGCAGGTTTGGAACCCCAGGCGCAGAATGGCACACAGCTTATCAAGCCATGCTGTGGCAGGCGTCCCACATATAAAATTGAGGAACATGGGCACAGATATTAGCTCAGGGCCAATCTTCCCCACCAAAAAAATAAAAATAAAGAAAGAATACTGCATGTACTTAAAAAGAGGAATAGACGAAATGCTGCATGAACTCAGAGGAGGGAACATCCCACTGCCTAGTGGTCAGGGGAGGAATATGTCACCATTTAAAAATAAAATAGTGTGCCTCCTCCCTCTTTTCCACTCTGCCCCACTACCACCGCACACTCATGAACACGTCACACAACTTTCCCCCTCTATTTCCAGAGCTCTTCAGTGCCCACGTAACTGAGGTATATGCTGCGTTCACTCGGATTCAGCTATATAGAGGTTAAACAGTTCAAACAACCACAAATCCTGGAACGCAAGGGGCACCCATCCTGGAGGACAATGTGTGGCCTGGCTTCCTCTTACCTCTCAGGCCTAGAGTTGATCGTTCATGACAACTGAAAAGAAGCTTCTGGTTCACAAGGCATTTTTACATACATTTTTTTCACTTGATCCTCACAACAACCCTGTGAGGAAGTCTTAAAGATAAAAAGGATCACAAGTATCCCAACATCTTTGATTGTGTTGCCATTTTGCTTAAGGAACCCAATGGTGAGGATTTATCCTATAACTTCTGTACCGTGCCTTTGTCGGTAAGATACTCATCTTTTACACCTCTCCTCTGTGTAATATACACACTAGCTAAAGAGAACTTGAATTGCCATCATCTGTGCTTTGCGTACTTAAAGTCATTTGATTGCTTTGGAAGTTAAAGCAGAGCCAGTAGTTTTTATATTACTTTGAACCCTTCTTTAAATCTGTTCATGTTTGTCTGGTTGAGTTATATCATGATAAATACGTAATGGGCACTCTTCAAAATGGCAACTTAACAAAATATAGTATTAAAGAATTTATTTTTTACAGCCCTTCAATTGCCTCATCCCTCCTGTTCTAAATGGAACCACTGTAGCTATATACCAGGGAGATGCTATTCTCTGGGCTGCAGGTAGCTCACCTATTTTAATTTTATATGGATATTTTAAATCAAAATAACAGCTGGAAGTTCTCTGTCTCTTATCCTAAGTTAATCATAAGAACACCCTGAGCAGCATTTCAGATGTTATTGAGAATTTGGATTCCATCCAGATGAACCCTTAATGTTGTGTAATTTCTTTACACAAAGAGACCATTTTCAGCTCATCGTTTTTTGATACTAAATAATTTTTGCCTACTTTGAGTATTTCTTCACTTTCTTTTCACAGGAACTGAGTTACTTTCTCATAATCATGGCAAGCAAAAGACTGAACTGAAACTCTTCATACCCCCTGCCATGGTGCCCTCCTGCTGTCCTAGTAAAGAAGGAAAAGAAAGAAGGATAAAAGGCCCTCCAAAAATATCAGGAAGACACACAAGGAGCTCTGCTATGATGAAAACAGAGCTGAAAAATCTGCAGGGGCAACCCAAATTGTGACTTCTGGATAAAGCACACATAACTTTGCACTTTACAAATGAATACATCTTTTAGGGTTTCTGAAACTTCAAAATTAATTCTCCCCTCTTTCCCACTGAATTCAATGAAGAGTAATGCATTTCAAAATGCTTGAGTCATTGATATGATTTATTCAAATTCAAATTACTTGACAGAAAAAAATGACGGGAAAGAACAAGTTTCAGGTTAAAATAAAACTAATTCAGTGTTCACTTGCTTTTTCTCTGGATCTACAAAACCACATCAGGTTTAGCTTCCCCACTGTCAGCTTCTCAAGTTAGTTTCATAAAGTTTTTCTCTTTTTCTTTGGTGCATTCAAATAGTTCATTTTTATTTTGGCAGATGTTACTTGTTTTTTTGTGTGTAAGTTGACTTTTCTGGGTGTTTGAACAATGTGAAGATGTGTCAGCAAGTATAGAACAAGAACAGCTTTGCTTTGTCTTGTTGTTATTTAACTCGTTTTTCCAGGGCAACAATAACAAGCAAGAAGGTGATTGAGATGGTGATTGATAAGAGAGAAACACTTTATTGCACATCTCATTCATCCATTCATTCATTCAACAAAAAATTATCAAGCACCTCTCATCTGGCAGTCACTATGCAATACAGAAGTGAAGGAGACAGACATGGTCTCTGCCTTCATGAAACTTAGAGTTTGTGTAAGAAGACATTTATTAAATATATATTCATAAGAGCACTGAGCTTTATAATTAAGTATAAAGTGGGCCGGCCCCGTGGCTTAGCGGTTAAGTGAGCGCGCTCCACTACCGGCGGCCCGGGTTCAGATCCCAGGCGCGCACCGACGCACTGCTTCTCTGGCGATGCTGCGGCCGCGTCCCACATACAGCAACTAGAAGGATATGCGACTACGATATACAACTATCTACTGGGGCTTTGGGGAGAAAAAGGAGGAGGATTGGCACTAGATGTTAGCTCAGAGCCGGTCTTCCTCAGCAAAAAGAGGAGGATTAGCAAGGATGTTAGCTCAGGGGCTGATCTTCCTCACACACACACACACACACACACACACACACACACGTATGAAGTATTTTGGTGTATGTCAAAATCTAACCGGGAAAACAATGCCACTTGAGTGTTTGAAGCAGAGGGACTTTATTGCTGGGAATTGGTTACACAGGTGATGAAAACTGAGAAGCCCAACAGAGGACAATGAGGCCATTCTGAAGCAAGTAACAGAAGGAACCATTGTCTCCTCTGTCTCAGTCTGAAGGGACCAACGGCAGAGGCAGGTTTATCAGAGCACAGGGGCAAGGGTCATCTGGCAGGAGCAGCAGCCACATTAGGAAACACAACTGCCCCCAATTACACCACCACTGGCAAGGAGGTGGGGAAAAGCCGTGGCTTCTGCCTTCCTCCCATCCTTCAGTTTCTCTCCAGTAATCGTGTTGGTAGTAAACCAATTGGCATGTGAGAGTTCATCCTTTTGCAAAATAGAGCAGACCAACAAGGGTATCTGAGGACAAATTGGCCCAAGAACTGCACGGGAAATATAAGGTAGGAATCAGGAATATCTAACCTAAGATTGGGAGTATCAGCTTTGAACTATCTACTCACTCCCTACTTCTGCATCAGCCTGGCTATGTAGCCAGACAGTCAGAAATCTTTGCTGGCGTCTTAAAGTACTCTTCCTTCTTTTTACTCAGACATAAATCTGAGCAAAGAAAAAAAATGAGGTGGAGGAATTTCTAAAAATGGTATAAGGAACCAAATGGAGGGGGGATTTTTTTTTTTTTTCCTGCTGAGAAAGACTAGCCCTGAGCTAACATCTGTGCCAATCTTCCTCTGCTTTATATATAGGATGCCTCCACAGCATGGCTGACGAGTGGTGTAGGTCCGCAGCTGGGATCTGAACCCATGAACCTGGGTCACCGAGGTGGAGTGCGCCGAACTTTTAACCACTACGCCATGGGGCTGGCCTCGTGGGGGGGTGGGGTTATAGTTGAGTACTCAATATAGATACAAAAGAGAAACATAACCATTACTGAAGCACTATAAAGAAAAACCATCACAAGATTTGGGTTCAAATTATATCTTTTGCATTTACAAGCTGTGAGACCTTGGGCAATTTATTTAATCAACCTGGCCTCAGTTTCCTCACCTATAAAATGAAGTTAAAAATATCTACCTTGAGGTGGGCTACAAGGATTTCCATATAGCAGAGACTTCAGAGTGGCAAGCTGTTTGGGGTGGGGGAGCCAGGGCTGAAACTCATGTTGGCACAGAAAATAGCAACTGCCTACTGGTACTGGCACCAATTAGAGTGAATGTATGTTAACCACTTAGATACATAGTAGATGCTCAATAAATAGTTACTTTCATTATGTTTATAAGTCATTAAGTACAACTTTGTGTGTAGTTTACTCATTTGGAACACAGATGTTGAAAGGAAAATTATTCGTTATGTCATCCCAATCTTCATGTTCATCTATTTACTGCCAATGAGAATAAACTAGAAGGTTATGTAGAAAAAAACCCTCTCTATTTCTTCCTTCGCAACAGTAATCACATTTGTGACTATTTGTTCAATGTTTGTCATCTCCTCCTCCTCCTAAACTGTAGTGGTGTCTGTCTTATTTCCTATTGGATCCTCAGTGCCGAGGACAGGGCCTTCTAGGACATGAAAGGTGCCAAAATCATGTTGAAATGCAGGCTCCACTTTAGTAATTGATTGCTTAACTGGTAATTCTGAAATAATTAAGTTGTTGATAGCTACAGTTCGACATTTAGAGATTGCTTCCCAACATGCTTCCATAGTTGAAAGAATGAACCTACTGTTTCCATATTGGAGCAAATGCTTTATGGAAAGAGAATGCTCACTGGAGTAGTAGCCAACGCTCAACTGAATTCCTTAGGTGACAGTCTAATTCTATTGAAGGGGAACTTACTATAAAATTCAAAAAGTCATTATTCCAATAAGCAATTCTTAAAATAATGGTTAAAACCAAAGAATTTATTCTTGATTGAGTTTCTTCTGTGTGAATCAGAAAAACTAAAGTATGGGTAATACTAAATAAGACATTATATCTCTGTGTCAATATCAAAATAATTTGATGTGTAATTTTGATGCATAATTTTGAAATTTATACCATCCTCTCCAAATCTTGATTGCAACACCTCCCAGTTATAAAACATCCCACATCATCTCCTTTTACAACTTTAATACTAGGCTGAGAATTTTTTTCCTTTAATCCCATGCCATTGTATATATAAATGGGACTCAACAGAAAGCTTAGCCTCACAATTTCTCAAGCTCTGTGTTTCCAAAACCTTTTATCTCCACTTCATATCAGTCATACACTGACAGTTCTGAATTGCTCTACTTTGAAGATTAAATTTCAAGCTCCACCTCTAATTCTTTCTTCCTGCTGTTTCCTCCCATATTTGTTGCTCTTAATCTTTGTTGTCATATGACCTCTGCTTTCCTTTCTCCTCCTGTACATTAAAGCCCCTCTTGGCATCTCTTACTTCTCTATTTAGCCTAATTCCATGCTCATACATTTCAGCTCTACCCTTCTTTCTAGAACTTCTGAGTCCCTAGACTCTGTAACCTTCCACCGACTTACAAAGTCATAAACCTTGATAACTGCCATAGTTACAATTTTCACTTCTCTTCCTTAGAACACCTACTGTTACTGTATGTCAAAGATGACGCTGACTGGATCATATGAATTCTTGCAATTTTCACCTCAATTCTAGGAATCTTTTAATTCATTTCTTGTGGACTCACAATCGTATTTCCCAAAGAGACCTTAAAAAGTGTTTTTCTCTCCTCCTTATACTCCCAGTCCCACCATGGCCTCATTCAGTCCCAGTGGGAATTTTTTCTCATTTAACTTCTACGGTCTTTAACCAATAAATTGAGGCTATTAATCACTTTATGAAGGAGATATGTCTACATGTGCTCTTCTCAATACTGCTATACACAAAGGTAATCAGAATTCAGGGTAGCTGGTGAAGGGAAGAGAAGAGCACAGGCTGGTTTGTCTGAAAAACTCCCTAGTGTAGCAGGCACTGTGGATGCCCTGTCCATGACCATAATTTCTGTGCACACCAGCATGGCTTCTGCTGCCTAATTTTTGCATCTTTGTCAGAGCCGCCAGAACTCACTTTGCTGGAAATCACAACAGGCCAGAGGTGCCGGGAAACTGACGTCCCCAGGGACACTTACCAATGACTCACTAGTGTGGGAATAGACATCCTTCAGCTCTCGTCATTCTCTGCATGGGAAAAGTCTTGGACATGTGTTTTGCACTGTTTTCCAGAGCTTCCCCAGGGATCGGGCTCCATTTCCCACTGTGGTCGCATGCCTAATGACACTTCTGTCATTTCTCTGTTTCACCTCACCTGTGTTCCTAGCAACTTCCAATAAATTGCTTGCACATGAACCCTCGGGTTAAGTAAGGTCTGCTTCTGGGG
Organism: Ceratotherium simum simum; assembly: GCF_057802395.1. Classification (NCBI taxonomy): domain Eukaryota; kingdom Metazoa; phylum Chordata; class Mammalia; order Perissodactyla; family Rhinocerotidae; genus Ceratotherium; species Ceratotherium simum. The sequence goes on along the minus strand of NC_141918.1, from coordinate 47,219,700 downwards.
CAGGTGAAAAAGACACTGGGAAATTCTAATGTGTAATTCCCTCGTACACACTTTTGAGAATCAATGCTTTAGCACGAAGATCAAAGCCAGCTCTCGTAACTTATTTTATCTTTCCTGTTTTTCATCTCAAGACACGTTGCCACACCTTTCCCTTCGTCAAAAAATATACAGTGACTTCTCCAATTAACTTTTCCATCATTGTTCACTTAGGGAAAATCTGTCCTTTCTCCTTGTCTAGCCTTGTTCCTTTCTTATCTATTTTCAACACTAAAAAGCACACACTATTAAAAGAGATTGCCTTTATTTAAAAAAAAAATCTCTCCACCCTTGTACTTCTCATCTATGATTTTATAGCTACCCTACCTGGCACCCAGACATCTAAAGGAGGAGTGTTTAGCCTTTGCCTTCATTTCATTATGACCGTTTGAGTTTTCATTTGCACTCTTTGTTCCCATCTTAGTTAAAGCTGCTCTCTCAAAATTAGCCAGGCTCAGGAGTCCGACTTTCAGAATGGCAGCATGAGAGCTCCATGGACTCATTTCTTAGCCAAATAAGCATAATTGGTAAAAATTATTTTAAAATTACAACCATTTGATGTATATGGGAATTGGCAAAAGAGCATACAGTAAATAAAGAAGTATTTATTCAAGAAAATCTACTAAAACTCAGTAAAAACAGTGAGACTCTGGGGCATGTGAATCACAACGTGCTCCCTCCCTCCCTTGCTCCAGCTCAGCATGAAAGAAACTTCACTCCAGACAGGTGCAGCCAAGAACATAGGGCTCCCGCTCCTCTTAACCGCTATGCAAGGCCCAGGCTACCAGCATTTATCAAATACCCTAGCTACATTTTGCAGAGGCTAAATTCCAGGTGACTGCATGAGAAGTCAAAGTCTCCCTTCTTTCACCTAGCCCCTACTCATAGGGCAGAGGCTCTGCCACAAGTGTGGTAGACTGAGAAGACTGGGGTCTTGATTTCTCTCACCCAAGCTCATTGTAGGGTGAAGTTTCCACTACGGGAGAGGCAAGCCAAGAGAACCAGAGGCTACAGGCTATACCCAGCACCCTCCTTCTAAAGGAAAGGTGCCGTACATAGAGAAGTCTCCACTCACAGTTTCACAGCTCAGAGACTTTTTCTCAGGGGACAGGTAGGCCTTTAGAACAGAGAGTTTGGAAGCTCTTTCAAATGAACTAAATTTATTTGAAACAGAGTTTGTGAAAGGTCAAACCTGAGGTGCTCTTAAAAACAATGGAGGTGTTTATTGGGAGTGAGAGTGATGAGCCAAAAGGTTGGCCAGCAAGTTTGCCAGAGAGAAACAGGGAAAGAGATACCTAAGAAAACCAATCTGGAGTTCAAAGCAATCCTCATACACTTGCTTCAGAAACTACCCCAAAAATGAGGCCCAAATTTAATTGCGTCAAACTATGGAGTGATTTATGTGCAAAGGCATTGTAAAAACAACAGAGCGATCAGCCAGCAATTAAAGGAGTCTAACATTTGGGTGTGATCAGGAAAAGAGAAAGTCACAGAGAGCCCTGCTAACACTATTATTATCCCAGGTGACTGTTTCCATGTACAAGGATTGCCCTCTCAGGAGCAACATCAGAGGCTTCAAAATAAAATAGTACCACCAGTAGCTAAACAAATAAACAGGCAAACAACAATAGGAAGCAACAAATGGGTGGAGGAAAATCATATCCAGAGTTGTTACAATATATTATCTAAAATGTAAAGTTTTAAAAAAATTATGAGACATGTAAAGAAATAGGAAAGTGTGATCCATACACAGTAGAAGAAAAAAAAAGGAGGCAATATAAACTTTCTTTGAGGGGGCCCAGATGTTGATCACAGCAGATAAAGACTTCAAAGCAGCTATCATAAATATTTTCAAAGAATTAAAGGAAACCATGCTTAAAGAATTAAAGGAAGCTATTATGATAATGTCTCATCAAAGACAGAATATCAAAAAGCAGTAAGAAATTATAAAAAAGAAACAAATGAAAATTCTAAAGTTGAAAGTAGAGTAAACAAAAAAAACATCACTACAGAGCTCAACCACAGATGTGAACTGGCAGAAGAAAGAATCAGCAAATATAAAAAAAAGTTGATAGAGATTATACATCCAAAAAACAGAGAGGACAAAAAAAATGAAGGAAAAATGAACAGAGCCTCAGAGAAATGTGTGACACCATTAAGCTCACCAACATACGTGTAATGGGATTACTAGAAGGAGAGGAGAGGGAAAAAGAAGCAAACAAACAAACAAAACCACAAAATCTTATTCAAAGAAAAAATGACTGAAAATTTCCCGTTTGATGAAAAGCATTAATCTACACATCCAAGAGGCTTCACAAACTCCAAGTAGGAAAACACAAAGAGAGCTACACCCAGAAACATCATAGTCAAATGTTCAGACACTTCTACCTAAACACATCTTTGTCTAGAGAGAAAATTTTGAAAGCAGCACAAGGAAGCTAAAATAAAGACAATATCAGAGAAACAAAAACTGAAAGAATTCACTATAAGTGAACCTAAATAACAAGAAATGCTAAGAGAACTTCTTCAGGCTGAAAGCAAGTGACCCCAGACAATAATTGGACATCACATGAAAAAAAGAGAAGAAAAAGAGCATTGGTAAAGATAACTATGTAATTATAAAACATTATACGAATATGCATTATTTCTTCTTTCTTCTCTTGATTGATTTCACAAGTAATTGTATAAAACAATATGTATATAAGTTTACCGTTAGGCCTATAACATATAGAATTGTAATATATTTGCCAATAACAGCACAGAGATTGGTAGGAGCAAAGCTGTACTGGAGTGAGGATATGACACCAGACAGTAACTCAAATCTGCAGGATAAATGAAGGGAAACATAAATGATAAATAAAGAAGTTGATATATGGGGCCGGCTTGGTGGTGTAGTGGTGAAGTTCATGTACTCTGCTTCGGTGGCCCAGGGTTTACAGGTTCAGATCCCGGGCACAGACCTTCATACTGCTTATCAAGCCATGCTGTGGCAGCCATCCCACACATAAAAAATAGAGGAAGATGGGCACAGATGTTAGCTCAGGGCCAATATTCCTCAGCAAAAAAAGAGGAGGATTGGCAATGGATGTTAGCTCAGGGCTAATCTTCCTCACCAAAAAAAAAGGTTAATATAATAAATGCTATAAATATACATTTGCTCTCTTTTCTTCAAAAGACATACAATAATATAAATTCTTATAACAATGTATTGTTGAGGTGAAATATGTATAACAATAATATGAAATATGTATAACAATAATGGCACCAAAAGGCAGAAAAAAAGAACTATATAGGAGTAACATTTCTATATGTTACTAGAGTTAAGTTGGCATAAATCTGAAATAGATCACGATAAGTTAAGATGTATATGGTAAACCCTAGAGCAACCACTAAGAAAATAACCCCAAAATAATGAAAACATTATAAAAGGAAAGAAAATGTAACACTAGAAAATACTCATTAACACAAAACTAAGAAGTGAAGAAAAATAACGGAACAAAAAGACATGAGACATAGAGAACATAAAGTAAAATGGCAGATGTAAATCCACAATATCAATAATAATATCAGATTGCTGGGAAGATGGCGGTGTAGGAAGACTCCGAACTCAGCTCCTCCCATGGACACAACAAATCCACAACTACCCTTGGAAAAATTACCCATGAGAGAGAACTGAAAACTGGATAAAAAGAACTCCCACAACAAGGGACAGCGCTGACTGAGGTGGAAGAGGCAGAAAACCTCTCCAGAGAGGAAAAACCCACATTCTAGCCATGGTGCTTAACGGCCAGGAGCAATCTTAAGGTACGAAGCATTTCCTGGAGGAGTGGGGGATCTGAGCAAGAGAGCTTTGCCACAATAATCAGCTTCTAAACTCAGCACAACTGAGATGAGTGTCATAAGATCTGGCTTTTTTGGCTATTAACAACAGGGAATACCCCTAGAAAAGCTACTGAACATTAGAGAAAGAAAAGCCTGCTCTTAAAGGGCCCATGCACAAATTCACTCATTCCAGAAAGCAACACAAAATCACCAGAAATAAAGGTGCACAGTCCTTTGGTGAAAGAGACTCACTTGATAGACTCTGAGCACATCTCAGGGAGACAGGAGGTGACTGGGACTACCTCCCCAGGGACTGAGACACTGGTCGCAGCCATTATTCTGACCTAGCACAGGTGTACTGACACAGAGGCTGGCAGACATCATTGGAACCCTTCCCCTGGCCTGTTAGGGGTTTGCCCTGCCCACTAGAGCACAAAATTAATCCAGCTCAGTCACTGCAGGCAGCCTGCCCCAGGGACTGGCCCCACCCACCAGCAAGCCCTCAGGCAACTTGTGGGCTGACATAGGTGGGGTCTGTAGGACTCCTACAGCAGGGTGAATGGGTCTACCTCTGCAGGCCAGGGTGTGAACGAGGGGTGGACTCACATTGGCAGAATGAATGAGGCCTCTGCAGCAGGGCAAGTGGGTCTGCTTCAGAAGTGTGGGGCATGTGCATGGGGCAGGACTGCACTGATGGGGTGTGTGGGCCTGCGAGGGCTTGTCAGCTGCAGCAAACTTGTGTTTCTCAAACAGCCACATAGGGGATCTGCCCCACCTTCCAATGCCTAAAACAAGTGTGTGCTGCCATGCCTGGGGCCAGCACCACCCAGCTGCACTCCTGAGAAAGCTGACAAGAGCCTTGCAGGCCAAAGGCGTACAGCAATTGTGAGTCCCTGACCCTAGGATCAGCCATGCTGGGGGCTTACACACTTAACAGCACAACAGCAGCAGGTATGTGCTATTAGACCTTGAAGCCAGCTGTGCTGGGACTCCCCTTGCCCAAGAAAGTGACTAAAGGGACCACAGCAGCTGCACGCAGCCAAGCCTTACAACCAGCCCTCCAGGGGGACAGCCTAGCCTTCCCCTGCACCTGCAGTAACAGCAACCCCACCACAACAGAAGGACACATGTAGCCCACACGGGGGACACTCTTGGAACATTTGGAACTGATGACAAGAGGGAAGCACATTGCTGGGCCTCATAAGGTATCTCTTACATAAGGCCACTTCTCCAAGATCAAAAAATGTAGCTGATCTAATACACAGACATACGTGCAGAAAAATAGGCAAAATGAAAAGAAAAAGGAATATGTTCCAAATAAGGGAACAGGAAAAATCCTCAGCAAAGGAACTAAACAAAATAGACATAAACAATCTACCTGACAAAGAGTACAAACTAGGGGTCATAAGGATGCTCACTGATCTTGGGAGAAGAAAAGATGAACACAGTGAGAACTTCAATAAAGAATTGAGAAACATAAAGAAGAACCAACCAGAAGTGAAGAATACAATAATGGAAATGAAAAATTCACAAGAGGGAATCAATAGCAGAGCAGATGATACAAAAGAATGGATCAGCAAGCTGGATGAAAGAGTAGAGAAAACCACTCGAGGTGAACAGAAAAAACGAAAAAGAATTAAAAAGAATGAGGACAGTCTAAGGGACCTCTGGCACAACATTAAATGTACTAACATGGGTGTAATAGGTGTCCCAGAAGGAGAAGAGAGAGACAAAGGGGCAGAGAACCTATTTGAAGAAATAATAGCTGAAAACTTTCCTAACCTAAAGAAGGAAACAGACAAGCAGGTACAGGAAGCACAGAGAGTACCAAACAAGATGAACCCAAAGAGGCCCACACCAAGACACATTATAATTAAAATGTCAAGAATTAAAGATAAAGAGAGAATCCTAAAAGCTACAAGAGAAAGGCAACAAGTTACATACAAAGCAAACCCCATAAGTCGGTCAGCTGACTTCTCAGCAGAAACCTTACAGGCTAGAAGAGAGTGGCATGATATATTTAAAATGCTGAAAGGAAAAAACCTACAGCCAAGAATACTCTACCCAATAGCTTATCATTCAGAATGGAAGGAGATATAAAGAGTTTTCCAGACGAGCAAAAGCTAAAGGAGATTATCACCAATAAAGCAGCCTTACAAGAAATGTTAAAGGGACTTATTTAAGCAGAAAAGAAAAGACCACAAATAGGAATAAGAAAATTTTGAAAAATAAATGAAATCACTGGTAAAGGCAAATATACAGCAAGGGTAGCAGATCAAACACCTATGAAGTTAATATGAAGGTCAAAAGACAAAAGTACTCAAATTATCTATTTCCATGATAAGAGGCTAACAAATACACACACACAAACATACACACACGGAAAGATTAATTTGATATCAAAAACATAAAATGTGGGGGGAGGGGAGTAAAAGAGTAGAGCTTTTAGCAAGAGGTCAAACTTAAGAGACCAGCAACTTAATATAGACTGCTATTTACATAGCTTATTATATATGAACCTCATGGTAATTACAAACCAGAAACTTATAATACACAAAAAATTAAGAGAAAGGAACCCAAACGTAATGCTAAAGAAAGCCATCAAACCACAAGTGAAGAGACCAAGGAAAGAAGAAAGTAACAGTGAAGAACTACTAAAATACCCAGAAAAAAGTAACAAAATGGCAATAAGTACATACTTGTCAATAGCTACTTTGAATGTCAATGGACTAAATGCTCTAATCAAAAGAAATAGTGTGTCTGATGAGATAAAAAAAACAAGACCCGTATATATGCTGCATACACAAGAGATACTTCAGACCTAAAGACACTCACAAATTAAAAGTAAAGGGATGGAAAAAGATACTCCATGCAAATGGCAATGAAAAGAAAGCTGGGATAGCAATACTTATATCAGGGGAAAAAAAGACTTTAAAACAAATCTGTGGGGCCGGCCCAGTGGGGCAGTGGTTAAGCTGTGTTCTGCTTCAGGGGCCCGGGGTTCACAGGTTCGGATCCTGGGCACGCACTTGTCAAGCCATGCTGTGGTGGCATCCCATATAAAGTAGAGGAAGATGGGCACGGATGTTAGCTCAGGGCCAATCTTCCTTAGCAAAAGAAAAAAAAGAGGAGGATTGGCATCGGATATTAGCTCAGGGCTGGTCTTCCTCAAAACAAAACAAAACAAACAAACAAACAAAAGCTATAACAAGAGATAAAGAAAAGCACTATAATGATAAAGGGAACAATCCAACAAGAGGATATAACATCTGTAAAAATCTCTGTGCCCAACATAGGAGCACCTAAATATATAAACCAATTATTAACATACATAAATGGAGAAATAGACAGTAACACAACAATAGGGGACTTTAACACTCCACTTACTTACATCAATGGATATATCATCCAAATGGAAGATCAATAAGGAAACACTGGCCTTAAATCACACATTAGGCCAGATGGATTTAGTAGATATATACAGAACATTCCATCCAAAAACTAGAGAATAAACATTCTTTTCAAATACACTTGGAACGTTCTCCAGGATAGATCACAGATTAGGCCACAAAACAAGTCTCAGTAAATTTAATAAGATTGAAATAACACCAAGTATCTTTTCTGACTATGACAGTATGAAACTAGAAATCAACTACAATAAGAAAACTGGAAAAGACAAAAATATGTGGAAATTAAACAAAATGTTACTGAACAACTATTGGGTCAATGAAGAAATCAAAGCAGAAATCAAAAAATATCTGGAGACCAAAGAAAATGAAAAGACAACAGGCCAAAATTTATAGGATACGGCAAAAGCGGTCCTAAGAGGGAAGTTTCTGGCAATACAGGCCTACCTCTACAAACAAGAAAAATCTCAAATAAACAATCTACCAGTGCACCTAAAGGAACTAGAAAAAGAAAAACAAACAAAGCCCAAAATCAGTAGAAGTAAGGAAATAATAAAAATCAGAGCAGAAATAAATGAAATAGAAACTAAAAAAAAAAAAAAAAATAGAAAAAATCAATTTAACTAAGAGCTGGTTCTTTGAAAAGATAAACAAAATTGACAAACCTTTAGCTAGACTCACCAATAAAAAAAGAGAGACGGCTCAAATGAATAAAATCAGAAACGAAAGAGGAGAAATTACAATGGACATCTCAGAAATACAAAGGATTATAAGAGAATACTATGAAAAGCTATATGCCAACAAATTGGGTAATCTAGAAGAAATAGACATATTCTTAGAATCATACAACCTTCCAAAACTGAATTAAGAAGAAATAGAAAATTTGAATAGACCAATCACCAGTAAGGAGATCCAAATGGTAATCAAAAACCTCCCAAAAAACAAAAGTCCAGGACCAGATGGCTTCCTTGGAGAATTCCACCAAACATTCAAAGAAGATTTAATACCCATCATTCTCAAACTCTTCCAAAAAATTGAAGAGGAGGGGAAGCTTCCTAACTCATTCTATGAGGCCAACATTACCCTGATACCAAAACCAGACAAGGACAACACAAAAAAAGAAAATTACAGGCCAATATCACTGATGAACAAAGATGCAAAAGTCCTCAACAAAATAAAAGCAAATCAAACAGAACAATACATTAAAAAGATCATACACCATGACCAAGTGGGATTTATTCCAGGTATGAACAGATGGATCAACATCCACAAATCAGTCAATGTGATACACCACATTAACAAAATGAAGAATAAAAAAATCACATGATCATTTCAAAAGATGCAGAGAAAGCATTCAAGAAGATACAGCATTCATTTACGATAAAAATTCTGAATAAATGTGTAGAGAAGAAAAGAACCTTAATATAATAAAGGCCATATATGACAAACTCACAGCTAATATCATACTCAACAGAGAAAAACTAAAAGTTATCTCTTTAAGAAGAGGGACCAGACAAGGATGCCCATTTTCCCCACTCTTATTGAACATAGTACTGGAAGTCCTAGCCAGAGCAATCAGGCAAGAAAAAGAAATAAAAGGGATCCATATTGGAAAGGAAGAAGTGAAACTGTCACTAGTTGCAGATGACATGATTTTATATACAGAAAACCCTAAAGAATCCACCAAAAAACTATTAGAAATAATAAATGAATGCAGTAATTCTGCAGGATACAATATCAATATATAAAAATCAGTTGCATGTATACAGTAACAGTGAAGTAGCAGAAAGAGAAATTAAGAATAATATCTCATTTACAATTGCAACAAAAAGAATAAAATACCCAGAAATAAATTTAACCAAAGAGGTGAAAGATCTGTACACTGAAAACTATGAAAAATTGTTGAAAGAAATTGAAGAAGACACAAAGAAATGGAAAGATATTCCATGCTCTTGGATTAGAAGAATTAACATAGTTAAAATGTCCATACTTCCTAAAGCAATCTATAGATTCAATGCAATTCCTATCAAAGTTGTAATCACATTTTTCACAGAAATAGAACAAAGAATCCGAAAATTTATATGGAACAAAGAAAGACCCTGAATAGCGAAAGGAATCCTGAGAAAAAAGAACAAGTCTGGAGGTATCATACTCTGTGATTTCAAAATATACTACAAACCTATAGTAATCAAAACAGCATGGTACTGGCACAAAAACAGAGATACAGATCAGTAGAACAGAATCAAGAGCCCCCAAATAAACCCACATATCTATGGACAGCTAATTTTTGACAAGGGAGCCAAGAACATACAATGGAGAAAGGGAAGTCTCTTCAATAAATTGTGTTGGAAATACTGGACAGCCACATGCAAAAGAATGACAGTAGGCTATTATCTTACACTATACACAAAAATGAACTCAAAATGGATTAAAGACTTGAATATAAGACCTAAAACCGTAAAATTTCTAGAAGAAAACATAGGCAGTGTGCTCTTTCATATCAGTCTTAGCAGCATATTTTCAAATACCATGTCTGACCAGGCAAGGGAAACTAAAGAAAAAATAACCAAATGGGACTACATCAAACTAAAAAGCTTCTTCACAGCAAGGGAAACCATCAACAAAATCAAAAGACAACCTAACAATTGGGAGAAGATATTTGCAAACCGTATATCTGATAAGGGGTTAACAACCAAAAACTATAAAGAACTCATACATCTCAACAACAAAAAAACAAACAACCCAATTAAAAAATGGGCCAAAAATCTGAAAAGACATTTTTCTAAAGAAGATATACAGATGGCCAACAGGCACATGAAAAGTTGTTCAACATTACTAATTCTTAGGGAAATGCAAATCAAAACTACAATGAGATATCACCTCATGCACTTCAGAATGGCTATAATTAACAAGACAAGAAATAACAAGTGTTGGAGAGGATGTGGAGAAAAGGAAACTCTCATACACTGCTGGTGGGAATGCAAACTGGTGTAATCGATATGGAAAACAGTATGGAGATTCCTCAAAAATTAAGAATAAAACCACCATATGATCCAGCTATTCCACTGCTGGGTATTTATCCAAAGAACTTGAAACCATGAATGTGTGAAGATATACGCACCCTTATGTACATTGCAGCACTATTCACAATAGCCAAGACTTGGAACCAACTTAAGTGCCCATCAAGGGAAGAATGGATAAAGAAGATGTGATATATATACACAGTAGAACATTACTCAGCTATAAAAAAGATAAATTCTTGCCATTTGCAACAACATGGATGGACCTTGAGGGTATTATGTTAAGTGAAATAAGTCAGAGGGAGAAAGTCAAATATCGCATGATCTCACCCACAAATAGAAGATAAAAACAACAACAACAACAACAACCAAACACATAGATACAGAGATTAGATTGGTGGTTACCAGAGGGGAATGGGGGCAGTGAGGAGGACGAAAGGGGCAACCAGGCACGTGTGTATGGTGATGGATGGTAATTATTCTTTGGGTGGTGAACATGATGTAGTCTACACAGAAGTGGAAATATAATGATGTACACCTGAAATTTATATAGTGTTATACACCAGTATTACAATTAAAAAAAAGAAAAGGAAAAAAAAGAAATGAACAAAACCTAGTTAAATAACTTCTCATCAACCAGAAGGCAGGAGTGTTATTGGTTATATATATTACAGAATTCTTCAATGATGCCTATAAGCATCAGAAAGGTGTAGGTCAATTTCAATTAAAAATCTCCTTTCTTCTCAAAAAAAATTAATTACATTAAATGTTAGTGAATTAAACACACCAATAAAAAGGCATAGATTATCACATAGGATGAAAAAACAAGAACCAAGTATATGCTGTCTAAAGTAGACAAACTTTAGATTTATAGATACAAATAAGTTGAAAGTAAAAGATGGAAAAGATACATCACATAAACAGCAATAAGAAGGCTGGAATGTCCTATGAATATAAGACAAATTGGACTTTTAAAAAACGTTACAAGAGATAAAGAAGAACTTATTTAAAATAATAACAATGTCATCCTTAGGAAAACATAACATTCATAACCACGTATTCACCTAAAATTAGAGGCACAAAATACGTGAAGAAAAAGTTAACAAAATTGAAGGGAGAGACTTAGAGAAATAGAAATACATCAGTAATAGCCTAAGATGTCATTATTCCACTTTCTTTTCTTCCCCCAGCTTCATGGAGTTATAATTGACAAATAAAAATTATATATACTTAAGGTATACAATGTGATGCTTGGATATAAGTATACCTTGTGAAATGTTTACCATAATCAAGCTTTTTAACATATCCATCATGAGAAAACTTAAGATCTACTCTCTTTGCAAACTTCAAGTATACAATACCACGCTGTATATTAGATCTCCAGAACTTATTCATCCTTTTTGTTGTCAGTGCCCTCCAATTGATGCTGACTCCAAGCAACTCTGCACAGCAGAGCAGAACTCTGCCCTGTCTTTCTTCGCCATCCTCCAACCTTCCAGCACTATATCGCACCTTGCTGCTATTCTTAGGGTTTTAATGGTGAATTTTTTTGGAAGTGAGTGGCCAGGTCCTTCTTCCTTGTCTTTCTTAGTCTGGAAGCTCTGCTGAAACCTTTTCACCATGTGTGACCCTTCTGGTATTTGAAATACCAGTGACATAGCTTTTACGTGGCTTCCACAGTATGACAATTGGCAGACGAGTGATGTGGTTCCCTGACCGGAAATGAACCTGGGCTTGGGTGGTGAGAGCACTGAATCTTAACCACTGGATAACCAGGGCTGGCTATTCATCCTACATCACTGAAATTTTTTACCTTTTGACCAACATTTCCCCATTTTCCCCATCCCCCAGCCCCTGGTAACCACCTTTCTAGTCTCTGTCTCTATGAGTTTGGCTTTTTTAGATTCCACAGTATTTATCTTTCTCTGTCTTACTTATTTCACTTAGCATAATGCCCTCAATATTCTTCCATGTTGTTGCAAACTACAGGATTTACTTCTTTCTCATGGCTAAATAATATTTCTGTGTGTGTGTGTGTGTGTGTGTGTGTGTGTGTAGCCATATATATACCAAATCTTCTTTGTTTATACATCCTTTGATGGACACTTAGATTTTTTTAATATCTTGGCTATTTGGAATAACGCCAAAATAAACACAAGAGTGCAGATGTCTCTTTGATGTCCTGTTTTCATTTCCTTTGGATATATACCCTGGAGGGGGATTACTAGATCTTATGGTAGTTTTATTTTGAATATTTTGAGGAACCTCCATGCTATTTTCCATAGTGGCTGCACTAATTTACATTCCCACTAACAGTGCACAAGGGTTCCCTTTTCCTCACATCTTTGCCAACACTTGGTATCTCTTATCTTTTCAATGATAGCCATCTAACAGGTGTGAGGTGATATGTCATTGTAGTTTTCCCTGATGTGTGCATTTCTCTGATGATTAATAACGTTGAGCACCTTTTCATGTACCTGTTGGCCATTTGTACGTCTTCTCTGAAAAAATGTCTATTAAGTTCTTTCGTCCAGTTTTTTTCACTTTAGACAGGCTATTCTGAGCCTTTTTTTTTTTTTGAGGAAGATTGGCCCTGAGCGAACATCTGTTGCCAATATTCCTCTTTTTCTCTTTTCTCCCCAAAGCCCCAGTACATAGTTGTATATCCTAGTTGTAGGTCCTTCCAGTTATTCCACATGGGACGCTGCCTCAGCGTGCCTTGATGAGCAGTGAGTAGGTCTGTACCCAGGATCCAAACTGGCGAACCCCAGGCCGCTGAAGTGGAACATGCGAACTTAACTGCTATGCCACCAGGCTGGCCCCATCTTCTGCCCATTTTTTAATCAGATTTTTTTTCCTATTGAGTTGAATGAGTTCTTTATATATTTTGGATATTAACTCCTTATCAGATATATGATTTGCAAATACTTTCTCCCATTTGGTAGGCTGCCTTTTCACTTTGTTGATTGTTTCCTTTGCTGCACAGAAGCTTTTTAGTTTGATGTAATATTACTAGCTTATTTTTGCTTTTGTTGCCTTTGCTTTTGATGTCAAATCCAAAAAAATCATTGCCAAGGCTGATGCTTACCCGCTATGTTTTCTTCTAGGAGTTTTGTGGCTTCAGGATTCACATTCAAGTCTTTACTCCACTTTGAGTTGATTTTTGTGTATGGTGTGAGATAGGGGTCCAGTTTGATTCTTTTGTGTGGCTATCCAATTTTCCCAATACTATTTATTGAAGAGACAATCTTTTCCCCATTGTATATTCTTGGCTCCTTTGTTGTAAATTATTTGACCATATATGCATGGGTTTATCTCTGGGCTCTGTATTGTGTTCCATTGATTTATGTGTCTGTTTTTATGCCAATACCATACTGTTTTGATTGCTATAGCTCTGTAATATAGTTTGAGATTTGTAAGTGTGATGTCTCTACCTTTGTTCTTCTTTTTCAGCATTTCTCTGGTCCACCCCTCACTGAGGACCCAAAGACTTTTGCACAAGAGTGGGTAAAATGGTCAGGGAGTAGAGAAGAGAAGTTTTCAGGTCTCTTTGATATGGCAATCCCACAAACTATGGTATCAAAAGCCCATTGGTGAAGCCATGACTCAGGCTACAATTAGTTTGAGAGAACATAAAAATATAATGGTTGATAGGATTATGAATGTTGGAATGTCTAAGCAGCTATTATGTAAAGAAGTTGTGTCTTCTTTACCTCAGTGTTTTATGAGAATGGGTATTATGTATGGCTGGAGAACACTTCCCCTGCCTGGTATTATAAAATAAAATCCTGTTGATGAAGTCCTAATGGAGGCTATAGATAGGAATATAAGGATTGATGGAATTAAGGTAAAAGTTTATAAGAGAATTTGTATGTTTGAAAAGGCTTTATGTGAAGTGGTTGAGTCTTTACCTGATTGTATTTTGGGGATGGACATTATGTTTGACTGGGAACATTTCCCCTACCTAGTATTGTAAAACAGAAGGCGTGTAAATCAGCACTTCAAGTAATTTTAGTTGGACATGCTACATGGAAATCAGTAAGACTGCCTGAGCCTACACAGTGTGGACTAGAAGCTGGAGTGCTGGTAAGGACAAATTCTCTGCGCCATAGTCACATCTGGAGCATATACTGGTGCTTCTGGCAAGAGCCTGTGAATGCCTCCCAGCTATGACTACTGGGACTTTGGACAAGAGAATTTCTATTTGCCAAATGCCCCCATTTGAGGGGCATTTACTACCTTGCTATTGGATATTTTAATTGAAGCCACTCCTATGACTGAAGAACATAAAATGATCTTGAAGACTGAACTACTCACAATGTCTAGGGTGATGTTGGAGAAATATTCTAATGGGGATGGCAGTGCCTGGGGAATGCAAGGGATCCTTATAAGCAGGGATCCTCTTTTCCCCTAGGACTGACTCTGGAACTGCATGAAGAGCTGCTGGATTCCACTGTCACTTGGACAGTGCCCTATAAACAGGTCTTGACTGACCAACAAAGAACTGTTTGATTTGTGGATGGCAGTTCTAAGGTGAATGGACAACACTTTGTTTGGAAAGGCCACCACTCTCATGGAAGGAGGTAAAAACAGATCAGCCTGGTGTGCTGAATTGCATGCTGTTCTCCCAGCAGTGATGGAAGAATTGAACAGTGGTAAAGCCCATATGTTTGGGTTTTTACTGACTCATGGGAAGTGGCTAATGGCCAGGCCATTTGGTCAGGGAGGAGCGTAAAGGAAACATGGCCCATTGAAGGGATGCTTATATGGGGCACAGCCCTATGGACGTTTGAGGAGTGCATTCAAGTAGGACATGTTGATGCCCATCAGAAGAACTCTCTTCCAGGTTTGGAAAGTAATTGGAACAAACATCCAGATATTCTCATGTGCTCACTTGAGTAGCCACCTGGCTTCATGAAATAAGTGGACACTGGGGGTCTGTAGCAATGCAGAGATGGGCTGAATCTAGACATATTCCTCTTGCACACTCTGAGGCACAAAATGCCAATAACTGTTCTGTCTGCCAGCAAAAGAGACAGACTGCAAATGGCTATGTGGCAGGTTCCCTGGTGGGAAGATCCTGAGCATAGATGATAAGTCAGACTGATGCTGGTAGCCCTGGAGGGCTACCAATGGGTCTTGACAGGAATAAACAGACTCTAGACTGGGCTTTGCATACCCAGTGGTAGATACAAATGCTTAGAGTGCTAAAAAGAACTAGAACAGAAGATATGGGACAAATTCGGATGGCTGACTATCATTTCAGACCAAGGAACACACTTTACAGCCCATAATGTCCAACAACAGGCAGAGAGATCTCCTCCTCAGAGTGCTACGTTGATAGAGAATTGGAAAGGGCAATTAAAACATTTGTTATCTAAAGTGGGGGGATATGAATGCATGAAGGGCTGGCTTACACACCTTCAAGAGTGTGTGTCACACTCAACATGAACATGAGTGGGGCTAAAAGAGTGTCCCCTCTGGATAGATTTCTCTGTTTTTCTGGTGGATTTGGGGAAGAAGGAGTGGGGAAGGTGCTGGTATACTTTCTTCCCCACATCACCTCAATTTTTTGCCCCTACTTGATGCTGTGGTTATAGGACTAGGGCTACAACTACAAGGACTGTAAATAGGGATAATCTGTAAGCAAGAAACTGTATCTATGTTTTTTACCTTTATGCCACAATTTAAGGGCATGATGCAGCAGGATATGCCTTCACCCCATCTGGCAAAATCAGGATTAACAATACATTTACTGCATCTATTTTGCCTGGTGGTAAAAAAAGCTCACTAGTTCTGCACTTGTGTAACCATTCCTTCTCTAAATAGAAGTGGGCCGAGGGGGAGGCACTTGCTAGACTAGTATTGCTGCCTGCAATCTACACCAGCACAGTGGACAAACCTAATGTCTCTTCTAAAGGTGGAAAAATTGGGGTACAAATGGGGAGAAGGAGAAAATAGTAGCTATGGGTAAAGAAATGAATAAATAGGTTCATTAATACCTAGAAAGAGGCTCAGAGCAAGACATGATATTGTCTCTTACCTTAATTATACAAGATACCTGAAAGACTGAAGCCATATCTTGCTGAGACCACTCTGTTACTGCACAAAATTGGGGTTTTCTGCCCAATGTGCATAAATAAGCCAATTAATTATGGCATCAACCTTTGGAGGAAGAAATTAGCTTTTATCCTGTGGGACTGATCTGCAGGGAGACAGGGGGCGTGTGCCCTCAGATCTATCTCCCTGATTCACGATTTGGAGTGAAATTTAAGAGGTTACAGAGAACAGGCTGGCATGCAGAAACACAGATTTTGATTGGATGGGCTTCAAGAATTCATGGTAAGGTTTAAACATTTATGACATGGTTCTAAACATTTTTGATGAGGTGGGGAAGGAATTTTAACCCCAGATCTTCCCAAATGAAGGACCCCTCGCTTCTGATAAGAGTCTGACTTTCAAGTTCTGGTCATGTCCCGGTACTTGGGTTCCATGGGGAGGAGGATCTTTAGTTCTGAGATCCTTTCAGGTCATGATTTCTTCTTTTACACATGCTTTGGCTATGCGACTTTGCAGTTTTTCTGAAAGATAATTCTTAATCACTCTGTTGATAAGAGATGGGGTCAGCTGAGGCAGCACAAGGAAGTTATTCTAGCAAAGAGCTGATTGTTTCAGGCAAGGTCACCTTCCTTTGGGGGACAGTAGAGGTCTATCAGGCAGATTACTCCACTAGTGCTGACCAGGTAATTCCAGATTGACTGGTTTAAGATTCCATTCCTGGGAGAGGTTGAAACTGTAATTAAGTTAGGTATTAAGTCTTGGTTTGGTGATGTGCGCTTAGCACAAGTGACTCCATTTTGGGCCTGTTTCTTTTTTAACAATTCCTCCTTTTGATCAGATCCTCAGCTTAACTGAGAGATATGATCAAAATTTAAGGCATTTGTGCCACTCCCAGATATCACTCTGAAATTCTCAGTTTTTGCTGATCCTCTGTGTGGTATTTACAGGTGATGACATCTTTTTGCTGAATCTCTGTGGTATACAGATGTCACAACTTCAGGTTCACATCTTTTTAAGTTGGATATTTCGTCATTCTTTTTGTAGTATTCTAGCATCAGGGAGATCATTTGCTTGGTGGTTAGTGGCTGCATTATAACTTTTGACAGAATACAGCATACCAGGGAGAATACTATTATTATTATAAGTGGGATAATTCCCAATGTCTGGAGTGTA
This sequence comes from Ceratotherium simum simum, assembly GCF_057802395.1. Lineage (NCBI taxonomy): Eukaryota > Metazoa > Chordata > Mammalia > Perissodactyla > Rhinocerotidae > Ceratotherium > Ceratotherium simum. Next base: position 47,202,182 of record NC_141918.1, on the reverse strand, counting down.
CTTCAAAGTCATGGCCCCGAAGACCCAAACCAATCAAAATCAAATAAATCAAAGAAAGACTCCACTGAAGGAGCCACTTTCTTAAGTCAAGTGACTTGTTCAGTGATCTTATGTAGCTGAGTTTCAGCATCCCCAGAAATGTTACTCCAGGTGCAGCAAGTGGTATTGGCCACAGCACAGACATCTCCTTGCTCAGCTAAAAGATAATCAACGGCTATCCTATTATCAAGAACAACTTTAGCCAGAGAGTCAAGAGTTAACGAGGGGCTCCTGATCATCACCTCATATGCACTCACTCCTAGCCAGAGGAGTCTGAATCTGCTGAAGGAAGTGAAGTTTGAATCATTAGTGCCTCCTGGTAATTCCCATTTGAGTCTGTGGCTTAGGACTGGAAAGGTGACAACCATGGAAGCCAGTAAAATGTAAGGGTCTGTAGACCACACTGGCAGTTTCATTCTGGTTACCCTTGCCTTGTGTCCCTTTCTTTGTACAGAGCCTGGACACAAGGTTCCCCGGATCTGGAGTTGTTAACCAAAAACAGGAAAATGGTCCCCCAGGGTTAGGGAGTCTAACAAAATAGAGAGGGGGCTGAGGTTGCTCTAGAGAAACTGAGGCATTGGAAACCAGGGAGAAGTTTGTGATGGGCAGAACTACAGGATCACCAGCATCATGACAAGTCAGCAGTTGTTTTGAGGTTGGATTATCCTCCTTTTAACGGCCTGACATATCATTATCTTTCCAGCCCAGAGCAAGGCAAAAGGTGGACAAAAGAATCATAAACACCTTCAAAGTGTAAGAACTAAGAAGAAGATGGTCAGAGAGGGAAGGAGGAATAGAAAGAAATGTTCTTGATCCTCTTGATCTGACATCTTGGGAGGAAGCATTCTACCTTAGCATTGTCTACTTTTCTTCCTAGTTTGATTTCGAGGTCTCCGGTATTTGCATAGGACCAGACATCGGGTGAGGCCTTCTTCAGTTGTGAAATATGCATTCAAGGTACAACACCTTGTAATTTGGCAGTAATGTCAGTGAACAAGAGTTCTTGGTAGGGTCCTTTCCGTGAATCTCACTTTTGCAAAAGCATCAGAGTAAAACAATAACTGGTTTTAAATGACAATAGGCTTTAAAAATGCTAATTGTTAAAAGATCTGATGAGTTCATTTGATAAGGAAATGTAGTTATTCCTGGGATATACAACATTTTAAGATAATAACTGGAATTACAACTGACAACATTATACCAGGACATATCAGACATCCAGGAGTTTCATACAGTTTCTGGAATACTTGTAACATATCTCTACAAATACAACATAAAGAAGGCTTAGTATTACTTCTCATTTGACAATTCTTCCCATGTAATTTAACTTATCAAGTAAGCCTAATTAGTTTAACAACTTTCTTTTACAAGGAGAGAGAACAAATCTTTTGAGATGTTCCAGGGATCCCAAAGTTAGTTTGAGGTCAAAAAGACTTCATTTAGAATTTGATTTTGGGAAGTTTGTCAAAAATATGAAAAAGTTTTAAAACACTTGGTCAAATAGGATCATAGGTCACTGTGGAACAACACTTATTTAACAATCTCCCAAAGTGACTATTAAAAACTCACAGGCAAATATAGGAAGTTACACGGTTGTAAAACAAACAACCCAGAACAACTGAGCTCTTTTAGTAGCGAAAACTCAGTTTTCTCTTTTTTTTTTTAATCACAAAGATTTACCTAGGGATATTGTAACAGATGATACAGTAGTGGCTTTTTTTTTACAAAAACTTTTTAAGATTATGGTCTCTTTCCAAATGTTTCTCTCTTTTTAAAAAAATTATTTTATTGAGGTCATATTGTAGTGTAGTTTTCAGGTGTATATTGTATTTCAGTTTCTGTGTAGACTGCATTATGTTCACCACCAATAGTCTAGTTCTTATCCGTCACCATATATACGTGCTCCTTTACCCCTTTCGCTCTCCCTACCCTCTTCCCCTCTGGTAACCACTAACCTGTTCTCCTTATCTATGTGTTTATCTGCCACATACAAGTGAAATCATACGGTATTTGTCTGTCTTTGTCTGACTTACTTCATTTAGCATAATACCCCCCATCCATGATGTCACAAAGGGCACGCTTCTATCTTTTCTTTATGGCTGAGTAGTATTCCATTCCACATCTTATTTATCCATTCATCTGTTGATGGGCACTGGTTTGCTTCCACGAGAAGACTTAGTTTTCTTAAGTGACCAAAGACCTGACAAAGACAACACGTTTGTTACTGTTCCTGAAGCCTTCTCTAGTTACCTATTACTGGCCAAGACATTCATTTATGCCCACAAATCCTCTGTCTCTTTTATTTATTTAGCAATCTTCTAGATTCTCCAAAAGATACAGGCTTATGGAAAATAAAACCAAAGATATTCATAGGCTATTTCAGGTTTCTTCCCATCCACATCACTCCCATGAGGTAATGAGCATTGAGATATGTGTTTGAGTGGAAGAGAAATATTTTTTAAAAAAATACATACGTTAACAATTTGAAAATATTATCCTTTCAGACAAAATGAAACAGCATGCATTATGTATAAACCTTAAGGTAAAAATAGGTCACAAATCAATTACATGGATGTAAATGGTTTAAACTCCCCTAAAACGTAAAGACTCTAAGATTGGGTTAAGCAAAATGCCGCTTACAAGAGGCATACCTAAAAAAAGGGAGGGGGGGGGAATATTAACAAATCATTAAACATAAATTTAAAAATATTTATCCATGTGGAGAAACACATATATTTTATTTTCTTAAGTATTACATAGATTTTACATGTGTATACATATGTACATCCATGTGGATACATATAACTAGATATAGATATTGCTACAGATAGAATTTATCAATCTGTATTTTTAAAATATGCTCAAATATTAGCAGTTATCTCTGTGACGGGATTATGGAAGATTTTTGCTGTTTTTTTAACTTTTCTGTATGTGCACAGGAACATTATATTCCTAAACAGAAAAAAATAATTACTTTAGCCAACAGAGAATTACACAATCTTTTAAAAATAGCTGGGAGGATACCAGGGAACATCTCTTACTATCTAGGAAGTGATGATGTGTCAGAAAGATAGAGATAGAGAGAGAGAGCTGAAAACCACAAAGTAACAAGTTGTAGCCCCTTGATGCCTTTAGTATTTGATAAAAATATCCACTTTTACCACTCAGTTGGGTTTTTCTGGACATTCAACTCCTTAGAAATGAATGGTGACCTATCCAGTTATAAAGTTGGGACAAAGTACTTCTTAAGGTTCACAAAGTCTTTTGGAATAGTTATAGAAGTGCAAAAAAAGTAATTAAACGTGATATAGAAAAGAAAAGTTTATGTGCCTCAAGACTGAAAGCTGCTTTGATCCAATCACTCAGGAAGAGTAGATACTGAAGAGTCTTGAGTGCTGAACATGACATGGGGTAAAAGGACGAAGAGCAGTTTAACAGAGAGTAAAGTGAAGGAGGGGGAGAATAACTGGATATGTATTCTATGGAAACTCAAATGATTAAAGAGATAGTCAGCCAACATTTGTAGATTGAGCCAGCAGTTACAGGATGACTAGGCACAAACTTACTTCCCACTTCTTCTCTATCATACACATTTCGGTACCCTAAAACTTGCTTATCATCCCTGCTTCAGTGCCTTGGCATATTCCCTCCTCCCACTAGAAAGTCCCTTATTTACTAAGATCTACCTTCAGTTCCTCCTCTTTGACAAAACATCCCAGTTCTGGTAAAAAATGACCTCCCTTTTTATACTTCCTGTCTGCCCCATACAATACAGTAGTTTCCCCCCTCATCCGTGGTTTCACTTTCTGCCTTTTTAGTTACCTGCAGTCCACCGTGGTCCTAAAATATTAAATGGAAAATTCCAGAAATAAGTAATTCATAAGTTTTAAATTGCAGACCAGTCTGAGTAGCCTGATAAAATCTTGAGCCCTTCCGGCTCCCTCCCACCAGGGGTGTGAATCATCCCTATGTTCAGCGTCTCCATGTAGTAGATACTACCTGCCCATTAGTCACTTAGTAGCCGGCCACATTATCACGTGACTGTCAGGGAGCCCAGGGCTTTGTGCTGGAGTCACCCTCACTTTATTTAATAACGGCCCCAAACTGCAAGAGGAGTGACGCTAACAATTTGGATATGCCAAAGAGAACCCATAAAGTGCTCCCTTTAAGTAAAAAGGTGGAAGTTCTGGACTTAAGCAAACAAAAAAAATCATTTGCTGAAATTGCTAAGATCTACAGTAACTTTTATTACAGTATACAGTATACTTATAACTGTTCTGTTTTATTATTAGTTGTTGTTAATCTGTTATTGTGCCTAATTTATAAATTAAACTTTATCATAGGTATATACGTATGGGAAAAAACATAGTATATACAAAACTCCGTACTGGGCGCGGTTTTAAGCATCTACTGAGGGTCTTAGAACATATACCCCTATTTCCCCTCTCCCCCATAAGAGGGGACTACTGGAGGTATCCCGCAGAATTTTAAGCTTGTTGAGCTTTACCAAGACGATATCACATGTAGGACATATGTTGAGTATTTGGTTAAAAAAAAAAAAAGACAAAAATACCTCTCCCGCTTAATAACGCAGAAAAGACAGATGTTTAAGTAGAGCCTTCCTACCTTCCTCTCCCCTCCCCTTCCAAAATCTCCCTCAACTGGCTTCCTTCTTCTCCACTCTCCCCCGTTTACATGGGAGCCTGGAAACAAGCAGGGTTAGGCGACTCCCCCGCCCCAGCGCTGCCCCGGTGTCGCAGAGCCCAAGCCGCCCCCCCCAGCCCGGCCCCCGGGAGCCGCCATGCTGGGCTCGCTCGCGACACAAGGGGGGTGGGGGGCACGACCGCGCGCGACCCGGAGGAGAATGGGGCGCTTTACGGCAGGATTTACGGGAGGTTTACGGGGTCACGGGTGCCCGCAGGGGAACGGAATGGGGACGCCGGGGAGAGAAATGGGGGGCGGGGAGCATAAAGGGGACGAGGAGAGGAAGGGGGACACGGGGGAGCGGAAGGCGGGAGCGGCGGAGCGGGACGGCGTTGCGGGGAAGCAGAAGAGGAGCGCAAGGGGGCGCGGGAAAGCGGAAGGGGAAGTCGCCGCCGCCTGAGGGAAGAGGGCCTGCCGGCTGTGTGGCCGTAGGGCTGGACTTTCTCCCCAGGGAGATGAACCCCAGCATGTCGTTATGTGACGGACATTAGCGTTTCTCCGCACGAACTGCATCGAACCGCGACCCGCCCGGGCTCGGCGGCGCGGTCCCCGAGAAGCCCCCGCGCAGGCGCACTGCCCTCTGCTGGGCGTGGGACTTGGCAAGGTGAACGCGGGCTGGGGAGAAGATGGGGGCGGGGAAAGGATGACTTCCTGAGAACGCGGAGAAATAGCTGATGTGAACGTTTTTTAAACAATAGGGAGGCAGGGTTCCGACGCACGAATTTAAACTCCAAATACTTTCCAGGCCCTGTGCTAACTGGGTAATGTTTCCTAAGACCTCTGTGATTGTGCTTCTCACTACCCATATGCTAAATGATCCTGCTTAACTGTTTGTTTCGTGCAGCCAACTTTTCACCAAAAAACCTCATTTTTGGTGTGAATTTTTTATTCTAGAATGCTTTGGAGCCTCGATAATCCTTTTAATGCTACACACACATACACGGGTCACAGACGTAGAGGATTAAAACCACAGGTTAAGTTGCTTACATGTTGAAAAGACGGATAAGAACCTTGAAAGAAAATCTATATCGACCGTCCCCCGCTCCCCCCTTCCTTTCCTCGCTTCCACATTTGAGAGCCACATTGAGAGAACTGTTTATCAACTATTGCTCTGGGGGCTGGAGGTATGGAGATACACTGGACGTGGGCAGGAATAAGAGGACTCCTTGTGTGAAGACCTAGCACCCTCTTGGAAGAAGTAAGCTTGGGAGGAAAGATGTACTTGTGAAATCTCCTGGGAGAGGGAGGAGCATAGAAATTAAACAGCCGATCCTTTCTTGACATTTTACTGGTTCTGACCTGTAGGGTGAGTGAGTAACTGTTGGCTGGGGCAAAGTGATCAGCCTGTAAGAGACACCAGCTTGCAAAGCGGAATGGTGAGTGGAATGGAATGAAACAGGGTGAATATTGGGATTAATAAACAGGGTAGATGGACGGTTGGTTTGTGGATAGATTCTTAAGCATCTTGTGGCCTTATGGATTCTTAAGTCTTATATGCCAAATTGTTATTGGCACACGTTATTTGTCAAGCACTGTTCTAGGCACTGCAAATGCCCCCTTGCTCCTAAATCTAGTCGGTAGATTTGGTTAAAGAAGTAATTACAGGAAAGTGTGAGTGAGGGATAATAAAGGATGTAAATGTTGCCAGAGCAGATGGTAAGAGTATTTGATGTATTCTAGAGTATTAGAGGAGATGACTTGGAGTTACTCTGAGGAAAGGAAAAGTGTAACAAGAAGAGAGATCACATATACAGAGGCTTGGAATGAAGAGAAAACCTTCAGGATTTGAGGAACTGAAACAAGTTCATTTTTGGCTGTGTGGGGGAGAGGGGTGTGTGTGGCATGCAATGAAAGTTGAAATTTCGGTGGGTTATATGACGACAGCCCCAAACCGAATCAAAGCTTGAGAAACGAGTCATATACTGATGGTCCAAAATAGACTATTACTGATTTCTCATTTCCTACCTGCCTTAGGCGAATTGTTTTCTTATGTATTTGTGTTGTTTCTGAATTTAGTAATTCCAGCATATGGTGAAACAGGTTATAGCGTTTAAGAGAACGGCTAGCTTATTTCCTGTGAAGGGAGGGGAACTATTTGATCAACCTCTGCATAACTTTAAAAAAAAATGGAGACAGTGACACCTTTGATCTCTGGTGTCCAACGGGCTCTGCTCTCTTTCCTCCTTCAGTGGCTTGGGTATGAGCTGCTTCAGCTATACTGAATCTGTTTGTGGCAGGACAGCAAAGCATCCTGCATAACAAGTTTTAAACATATGTTTTGTCCTGAATGAAAGTTTATAAAAGTGTAAATGCCTTAGAACCTTTTCATTGCCTTATGATTCTGGAGCAAATTCAAAATGCTGACTGCTTAACTGTTTGCTTATACAAAACCGGAATCTCAAGCTTTGTTTGCTTGTTCTTTTTGATACTGTAGTAGTTAAATGGTGGCTAAAACATTGTCATCTCCTCAGCGCTGAACTCTTGTCTAATTTAGCCTCTGAATTTAGAATTGGGATGAAAGTATACATAATAGGCTATTATCAAATTTCTAGACTTGGATTCCTAAACTGGGGGTCAGTAAACCTAGTAGGCATAAGACGTGTGCTCAAGTTTTTCTGGTGCTATTCTGTAACACAAACAAGGGAATATGAGGAAAGGAGAGAAAAGAAGGGAGAGTTAGTAGGGGAAGAGGGACAGGAGTGAGAGGGAAAGAGAGAAAAAATGGAATTAATGGAGAAAAGGATACATGATTGTAAGGTTTTGTGAAAGATGACATGAGTGGAGCTGTATTAAAATAGAGCTGGAACAGCCATTTCAGAGGAATTGCCTTGCATGTCTTATTTTATTTATCTTCCAAACTGGACCAAACTACCAGTGTTCCAAGAAGTCAGTAAGAATGAGAATATTTTGTTTGTAAGGACTGATGAGATTGAACTTTGCTGATGACCGAATTGCTAACCAATCAGTGAAGTGCAAATCTTGCCTTTTGTCTGATGACTGAATCTTAAGCCAATCGATGAAGTACAAATCTAGCCTTACCTCATCTAGCACCAATGAACTCTTCTTAATACAACTTACCTCCTCTTCCTTTTCCCCATAAAAACCCTGAATCCCTCTCCTGTAGGGTGGACACTTTGGGTTTCTACCTGAATCTGTGCTTCCTGAATTGCAATTCTTTGATCCCAAATAAACACTTACTGCCTTTATTTCCAGCTCTTTATTTTTAGGTTAACAGTTTCCTTGGAGGAAATCAGCATATCAAAGATAGAGCAGAGATGGCTAATGAGGTGAAATATCTCTGTTAAATAAATATTTCAATTTGTAATGATTTAAGGATAAGGAGATAGAGACCTGATGGCGTCTATACTAACTGTGCTTGAGTTGTTGGATCTTGGAGAGAGGAGTAATATGTGAAGAGAGAACACACAACTCCTAACAACAAGAGAAGATATGTTGTTTATTGATTCTATTATCCCACAATAATAATTAAAAATGTTAATGATTTTATAAGCCCTATTCCTTATTTTCTAGTGTAACTCTTTGTCCTTTTTCCTAAACAGAGTATTGTGGAAAACATACGCAAATTTATTTTTTGAGAGTAGCCATCTAAATCCTTATCAAGTTTCTTGGGCACATTTCTTTTATACTGAAGTCATGATCAATGTGGAGAAGATCAGGACCTCTGCCCTAGTTGAATTTTCCGTTGAGTTGTCTCTTCTGTATCTGACTTATCCCCAGGGGTAAAACATGCATAGAGCGTACCCCAGGCAAAAGCAAGCCTGGACATACTGTGTTTGGCTCTGACTCTGTGGGCCTCCCAGCTTTGTGAACTGACCTGGTAAGTGACCTTGAGAGTTCGTTTTCCTTGGACTAGAAGCAGGCCTAAGGAACCCTGAGCCCGATTCTGTTTGACCTTCTTCAAATGGGACACTTCCTGAGGTGAAGGCAACCTCAGGTTCCTTTTACCACACATGCCACATGGGGGAGAGAAAGAGAATCCAGTAGAAAGGGAAAAGAGGGAGAACAGAACTAAGAAACTCAAAAATGGCAGAAGGAGTTTCACTTTGTTGCCTCCGACAGAAAGCTATAGTACTTGGACTAAATTACTTGTCTTTGGCTCAGAACCAATATCTTCCTTTGGAAGGGGAAGTGGGGGAAGGTAGGACAAAATAAGTCAAGTCTTGGATTCCCCACTGAAGTTTGCCACTAACAGTTGCTAAGTATTAACCTCAGTACCCACAAATTGCCTCTGATTTTGAGCAAGTTAGAGACTATAACAGCCTAGTCCTAACCCAACAGCCTTGTGAGGGAAATCTAGTCATATGGTTAAAGGACAAAGAATACTACTAACCAGACCCTTGTAAAATATGTGTTTCCAACTATAGATATTATAACCAGGTAGAGTGATGTCTTATCTATTACTTAACCTCATTTCTTAAAAAGTTAATTAATGATCCGATAGAGGTTGTGTTATACGCAAACCCGTTTTATAAACATGAAAGAAAAATCAGAGCTCTTGGCCTCTCTGAAGAGAAGCAGAGATTCCTGTTAGGACTGACGGAGGAGTGGTGGTCCTGTGGCAAACTGACCAGAGACCAGTGAAAAGGAGAACCTGCTTCTCTGGCTGGCTGTGATACCCTTGCACACTTGTAGCTGTTCATCCGGGACTTGGATTTCCTAGAAATCCAACAATGAAATAAATTTGTTCTATTTTGCAGAGTTCTTATATTTAGATTAGCAAATGATGGTTAGGTACAGTGATCCCTGTACAGCAATAACCACAATAAGTGTCATTTAGCTCCACAAATATTAAATGTAAAACTCTGTGTGCTAAAGGCTGTGAGTAAGATGCAATCCCTGCCCATAAGAACTTTGTAATTTACAGGAGGCAGGAGCATCATCTCTAATTCTCTGTTATCTGGTTTCTGGTTGTACATCAATTTTTAAGAAATATAATTAATAAGGACTCTTTCTTAGTTGCCAGACCTGCCGGAGACTTCAGACACCTATCTGCCCACCGATGCAATATTTGTGTTCTTTATTAAATATCTTCTATGTGAGGAAATAGAGTACTTAAGAAACTAGTTTTGAAATTGGCAATTTAGAAGATTGGGAGAGATTATTGTTAAAGACAGAGACATCACCACCCCCCCCCCAAATTTGAAATGATACCCTTTAGTTAAAAAAAAATTTATTGAGAAATGTAGCATACATACATGTAGTGAAAAATGTATAAGAAGAGTTTAAAGAACAATAACAACAAAAATAAATACCCATGTATCCATTACCTAGGTAATGATAGAAATAAAACACACTCATATTTTGAAACCTAAATTTTTGAGTACCTGTAAGGTGACTCAGGCAATAGTTTTCTTCATTCTTCATGTTTGTGTTGTATTTTCATTCTGGCCAACTGTAATACAACCTGAATTTCAAATCAGTAAACAAAAATAATCTTTTATAGAAGTAATAGATGAACAGAAGTGTTGCACAATTTCATGACTAGCTGATAAATGTTTTGATTTAATCAGATAGCCTGTATATAAAGTAGGTTCTTGTCCATTCAAAAGACTTGTGATTCTAGACAGCTACGGAGTTACCTGAAACAGTGTTTCAAGTTTTAAAGGTTTATAGAAATTAATTGATTGTTTTTTTAAATGTATGTATTTATTTGGAGAAAAAGCAGAGAGTGAGAACTTTGGTTGAGAGCTTTTCTGTTGTTTCAGAATTTGATAGTAAGTAGGTTACTCTCTAGAAGAAAGATGCACACAAGGAAAGCTTTAATGAATTTGTAAAAGGGAACTGTGGGCCCTATTTTATGTTTTTTTATAGATTTGTTTGGGGAGCAGAGTGGGGCTATATAATTTTCATGTTAGTAGATTAGCACTCACATAATGTTTTGAAGAAACGATGCTCTGAAAATATGTAAGATGAGAGTATTTTAAGGATAGCTCCCTCTGCCAATATATTGGCTGCAAAACAAGACACTAGAAAGAAAAGCTGATCTGAGTTTGTTTTCCTTTGGTTACTCCTCAGCAGAACTGGATTGTTACCTGATTTTTGTTGTACTTGTGCTTAGAATTTTAAAACTTGGAAAGAATGAAGGGAAATAGAGTATCATAATCCTATGCACTGATTTAATGTCTTTGGATCCATTTCTGCCTGTAGAAAAATTGTTAGACAACATGATAAAAGTTTACTGGTGAACAGAAAAAGATATCCTTTTATGACTATATTTTAAGTTAAGACTATATTTTAAATTTGATGCAAATGTCTAATAGAGCTTAATAAAATGAGGGACTTTGTTCTATTTTCAATTAGATAATTGAATTATTTTTGCCTTATGTGTGCATATTTTGTTTCCCTGATAAAACTGAAAATTTTTTGAAGGTTAAGATATTTGTTTTCCTCTCTGAAATAGCTAGGTAGCAAAGAGGAGATAACTCATAAGAACTCAATAAATACCCATTGTGTTGTTACCAATTACATCTTACCAACTGCTGTTATACCCATGTGTGTTTATACACCAGGATCCCAGTGTATGAATTTCTTGGCCATAAAAACCTACGCATAAGTGTAGTTTCCTTAATGGCCCTTACAAAAAGAAACTATTGAACCCTTTTTTGTTTCTTAGAATGCAGCTATTATCTACTTTAAGTACTCTAATAAAGAATACTGTCCTGTCTTAAAATATTTATCTGAATTGCTAATCTAGTCATTATGTGTGTTTCTCAGAATTTGTCTTTGAAAAAGTAAAGGCTTCAGAACCCATTTTGAATGATACACTTTCTTATGTTTCCCTATTTTCCCCACAGACCTTGACCACCAAACTTGGGTCTAGGGATGGTGACGGGGAGGTGGAAAACAAAGAGTGGTGGTCGGGGAGGAAGGGGTGAAGCACGAGGCTGGAGTTTAGGAATGTAAATACATTTTGTCATGAGGATACAGGTTTTGTTAGCTCATTTAGTTTATTTCAAGCCACACTGCTTGTCATTTCTCAATAACTCCTGAAATTTTTATTGTAGGTTTCTTCCCCCAGCTAAGAGATTTTGAGGCAACTTGATATTTACTTTTGGGTAGTAACTTAGGAAGCCTCCAAAATCTGTTTTTTTTTTTTCATAACCACTTCATACTTCTTAATAAGTAATAACATTTTATTTTCGAAGGTTTTCCCCCACTTCCGTTTCCCATAGACTTAAATTTTCTACCTTTATCACTTTATTTCCTCTTCAGGTTCATTCTTTAGGTTCGTGATCCAGTTCTGAGAGGCCACCTTACTTTAAAACTTTTCAATTTCTTTGAAAATGTATACATAGATTTGTACTTCTGGGGGTGTACATTTCAGATATATGGTTAGGAATGTACAATATAGGAAAATAAATAGAAGCATCTTAAAATTAATTGAAATATTTAACATTACAGTTCTGTGTACTTGAGAGCAAGAAAGCTTTCAACAAAAGGATTTGTCCTTGCCCTGGGTGGTTTTGCTTTCAGTTAGATAGTTTATTTGACCAGAATAGCTCATTTTCTAGTGATGCTAGATGCTAATGACCATAATTTCAGAAGTGCTTCCTTTCCATAGACAGAACTTTTTACTCTCCTCTGGGAAAGCAGGGACCTGTGTCTTTGAACCATGCTTAAGTTTTGAGAGCTGGGGCTATGCAAGGGAAAGGAATAAGTTAAATATGGGGAATAATATGCAATAATATTTGCAGGAAAATTATTTATTTCAAATGAATCATTTGTTTAAAATTAAATAATTTATTATTCAAGTATATGGTAATGATTATTGACATTTAGAGATTGCCTGTTATTCTTTAGTTGCACAGTATCCTGTAATTCTCCCATCTGCCCAATAATTTTATGTAGTACCAATAAAGTACATTTTATTGCACTAGTGGGTGGGAACACCTATAATATAAATTTATTATGCGTTTACTGTGTCATTATGTGTTTCTATGTTCTAATTGGATTCATTTGTTCATTTTGGAAATTTATTTCAAAAATCTTGCAATGTCCCTTGAGTTAACTGAAAATGTCCTGGAATGTTGCAGAATTATGTTTGATAAGCATTCCTTCTTGCTCTCTAGGTCTTCAAGAGGCTTTAGATACCTTAAAACCAGTTAAAACCATAGATTCTCTCATCTTAATTTATCATTTTCTAATCTGATAGCTAGGACTGATGGGGGGATGGGAGAGTGGTGTACAAGTAAGAATACTCCACGAGTTTTGGAAAAGGAGTATGGAATTGGCACCATGTGAAGAAATTAAAGGTAACTTTAACTGCTTAGATGTTTTATTTTGCAACTTGTATTACATTTGACTACTTTCCTTGGTTGCTTCTTACTTCTGTTTATCACTTTGACCTAGAGCAGTGTTAATCATAATCCATTAGCGGGTCCCCAGTGCTTTTATTATTCTTTACTGATGGATAATCTCAATAAGGCAATGGGGGCTTTTTGTAGAGGAGGAAGGGAGAGAGAAGGGTGGACATGTTCTGTTATAAATAAACACTTGTCTGCTTACCCCCATGCATATGAGCGCTTGGTATCCTTTCCATTTGCTTGTATATTGTCTTCTCAATTTCTAGTCATTTTTATTCCAGAATGGGGAGAGATTGCCTAGATCTTCTTCAACTTAAACTACAGTAAATAGAGCCCCTTTCTTAGTCCTCTTTTCCCATAAGTTTTAGGGATGAATTGATAAGAACCTAAAAGAACATGCTTCTGGATAGGATTCTTGAATCTTAACCCCATTAGGAATAACCCCAGTAGTTGTTAGAAATAATTCTGAAAACTATTGTATGGACTGATGTATGTCCAAGTTGAATATTGATGAGAGATTCTAAGAATAAATCTTACTGGCCGAGTTGCAGAGTGCTAAGCTCCACTTCTGGGATAAGTAACTTCTGGGTTCAAAGAAATTGTTATATTAAGGTGCTCTTAATGTCTTTTAGGCAGGGCTTCAGAGGGCTTCTTACTTAGGTTGCCACTGGTCTAGAATCTCAGGTTTATGTGTTCAAACACTTAAAAGTTATCCTGTAAATTTTCTTTAAAATACTTAGGGGAAGCAGAAGTGGGTTACGTGTGTTGTATGTGAGATGGTGATTAGATGAAACAAGATTGCAAAAATGTTGATAATTGTTGCAGCTAGGTTATGAAAATTCTCTGTGCTATTCTCTCAACTTTAGTAAATGTTGTAAAGTTTCAGAAATGAGAATTTTTTTAAAAAAGAACGAGCTGAAGGAAATATGAGAAAAATGTTAACATTCATTATAATTGAGGGATGGGTATCTGTTATATTATTTTCTCTCTTTTTTTTTTTATAATTTTGGAACATTTCAGAATTAAAACTTTATAAAGGTTATCCCTTCATCCATGAGTGACTACATGACAGGTAGTATTTTTCTGATAACCAAACTAAGCTCAGAAAATGTGGGAGAAATGTCGGTTTGTCAGCCTTGATATTTACTAATTAGTGTCTTTTCCAGTAGGAAAGAAGCAGAGTTAATTATGGAGTACAGAGTAAGACCATAAGGAATTTGATAGTAAGGAGAGAATAAAGTTATGGCAGTTGAGAGCAGGCCCCATCAGAACACTTATGATAGCAAGTTAGGACAAGTTTTTTCTTGGAAAAATAGCATCAAGGTCTTATTCTTGGATATTGTTCTCTAAGGCAATAAGCACTTCACTCAGTACCTTTCTTTTTTGTGAAACTTTCCACCATATGTTACAGAATGTTAGCTTACAATTTACCTAATATGAATTATATTTTATTTAGTCTCCTCAATGAGATTTAAGAAACATTTTGGTCTCCTCAATGTTGTATTTACAAGTCACCTTAATGGTGAAATTTTGAAATATTGTTCCCAAGTTCTTAAAGTATATCTGTTTAGGGGATTGTATTTAACTGTGTAATATTTTTAGATACTTATACAGTTTCAAGTGTTCTGCTGAGACACTTTAACAAAAATGTCACTTGAAGGTGAAGCAATTTAAAGTGGAAGGGAGGCAGATTGTATGGTAACCTTCTTTATGATGCCCTGTTCCCCATCTCTTTCTGATACCATTTTATAATTCACATATTAGAGATATTTCTAAAGCTAGAAAACGTTTGTGGCATTCCATTTGGCTGCCTGATGATTTATTTTTCTACTTTCCCACATTTTCTTCATTAAACATTTATTAAGTACCTTCTATGTGTTGAGCACTGTACTAGGCCTTAGTGACACAGAGTATGTACCTCAAAGAACTGCTCTCAGGAAGCTTCCTGTCTAGTGAGAAAGACAAATGAAAAATAAAATTAAAATGATGTGTGAAATGTGTTAAAATGGAATAATATAATACGCTGGGTTGGGATAAATAAAGGGAGTGATTGTCCTTGCTTAGGAGATCACTTTTAGGAGGAAGCTTAGGAATTCATTTTTAAAGATGATTGGGTGTTTACCAGGACAACAAGGAAGGAAAGACATCAGGGAAGGTAATAATGTAGCGAAGTAAATTTGTGGAACTCTGGTTGTTTGGTGTCCTATGTAGATTGTGTATAGGGATGACATGAGAGAGGAGATTCAAGATATAGGTAAGGGCCAAATCAAAGCGAGCATGAGACTTGATCCTTTTGTTAGTACAAAACTGTTGAAAAACCTTCAATTTGAAATAAACTGATTGGATTACCAAAATAGATCTGACTTTAAGGAGTAGTGTGAAACTAAATGGTGACCATTGTGTTAGTCCAGATGTTACGTAATGAGGCTTGATCTATGTTAGAGTAGAAGGAATAGAGGATGGGAAAGATTTTAGAGGGAGGTTGCATATGGGAGATAAGGGAGGGGAAGTAGATTGGGTTGGCCTGGAGGTTTTCTGGTGTGGCTTATGGGGTTGATGATACTGCAAATTAGTGAACGGAGGGAATAAAGAAGGAGCAGCAGGTTTTAGGAGAAGTATAAGTTCAGGTTTAGACAATGATTTTGAGAAGCCTATGGTACATCTAGAAGGGAGGAGTCAGGAAGTACATTTCTGTTTGAGTTAGGAGTACACAAGCTTAAGGTCCCAACTGGAGATGGAAATGTGGGATTTGGTGTCTTGTGGGTTTTAGTAAAAGCTATAGGCAAGCAAAAATTCCAACAAATCAATAATAAAAAGGCAAATAAAATAGGGAAAAGGCAGAAAGCTTGAACAGTCACTTCACAAAAGATGATATGCAAATGACCAATAAGTACATGAAAATGGAGCTTGACTTCCTTAGACATCATAGAAATGCAAAGTGAAACCACGGTGACACACCACTCTCTAGAAGCCTAAAATGGAAAGAAAAAAAAAAAAGACATTAGCAAGTGATAACAAGGTTGTGGAGCAACTGGAACGAACATTCACTAGCTGTGGAAGTACCAGTTTATATTTGTACCACCATTTTGAAAAACTCTTTGACAGTATCTTTTAAAGTTAAACAGGTGAACAGATGCCATTATTATGACTATTGGTGTACTGGGAAATTGGCTGTGTGTGTGTATGAGAGAGAGACAGAAAGAGAGGGAGATGTAGAGTTTGCTGATAGTCCCACTGTGGTCAATTTCAAGCTACCAATGGTTTAAAAAACCAAATTTCAAAATTCTTCAGTATTCAACAATCAGTATAAGCTGGCTGCTGCCCTACCCAGTAATTCCATTTCTAGATATATAGCCAACAGAAATGCATAGATATTGACCCAAAAGACACACACTAAAATGTTTACAGCAACTCTATTTGTAATGCCAAAAACTGGATACAACCCAAATGTTTATCTATATAAGAATAGGTAAATTGTGGTATATTCATGTAATGAAATACAACAATGAGAAGAACGTACTATTTAGACTCAAATTACATGTAATAACAGTAATGGATGTCACAAACATAGTTGAAACCAGACACAGAAGAATATAATACTGTATTATTCAATTTATAGAAAGTTCAAAAGCAGGCAAACTAATCTTAGGTTTTAGAAGTCAGAATAGTTGTTATCTTTATTTGGAGTCATGACCAAAAGGTGACACAATGGATCTTCTGAGGTTCATGTTCTGTTTCTTGATCTGAGTGCTATTTACTTGAATGTGTTCACCTTGTGAAAATTCATTGAGCTGAAATGTATGATTTGTATACTTTTCTGAATGTATGTTTTATGTCAACAAAAATGCTTACATAGAGCAAAAAAGCCTATTGGCAGAGATGAGATTACCCAGGAGTGAGAAGAGAAGAGTGACAGAACCCCAGGGAACACAGAAACCTCTCACACGTATCCCTGTTTCTTTCCCCATTTTCCTCCAGACCCCTTTCAGCTTTTTCTCTGAAAGCATTGCATGAGGTAAGGATAATGCTAAGAATAAAATTTCTGTTAGGGAGTGGGATTGTTCTTGTAGCCTTTCTGCATAGAGACTGTTTCCAAGGGGACATTTGCACTGAATTTATTCTTAGATTTTGGAAAAGTTAAAAGAGTTGGAGGAAGAACTGTCATGAGAAAGACTACCTGGAGGCAGGAGATGGTGCTAAATGCAGAACAGCAACATTTTTTTGTGTGTGAGGAAGATCAGCCCTGAGCTAACCTCTGTTGCCAATCTTCCTCTTTTTGCTGAGGAAGATTGGCCCTGAGCTAACATCTGTGCCCATCTTCCTCTACTTTATATGTGAGATGCCTGCCACAGCATGTCTTGATGAGTGGTTCACAGATCTGCGCCTGGGATCCGAGCCTGCGAACTCCAGGCCGCCGAAGTGGAGTGCGCTGAACTTAACTACTGTGCCACCGGGCCGGCCCCCAGAACAGCAACATTTTTCTAAACCTTCCTAGTGTGTTGGATCCCAGTAAATGCGCAGTAACTATGTCATCATCTCTCAATGATATACTGAAATGATATACTCTGTGAATTATTTGGGTTGAGGGGGGGAGGGGAAGGAATTCCATACTAAATGCACTCAAAGAGTGCTTTTAGAAGTGGGGAAGTACTCCCGACTAAGTAGGAAGGTCTGTCACTAAAGCCGATTAACATATAATATTAGAAAAGTGTCTGTTCATCTGGACTATTGCATGCTTCTCTCTCTTTTTCAGAAATGGCAGGAAGTCTTTTGAAGACATCATCTATGTCTGTAAGAACAAAACTGCTGCAGAAAACAGGAGTGTCACTTTATAACACGTCTCATGGCTTCCATGAGGAAGAGGTTAAAAAACAGCTGCAGCAGTTTCCCGGTGGATCCGTTGACCTTCAGAAGGAAGACAGTGGCATTGGCATTCTTACTCTGAACAATCCGAGTAAAATGAATGCCTTCTCAGGTGTGGAGGTCTTTCTTTTGCTAGTTAAAGAATGACCCTAAATCTAACCTGCTGTCACATGATTTTTATCTTTAGTGATAGAAGTCATGGAAGTTGTGGTACTCGTTGCAAAACACACGCGCGCACACACACGCACAAACAAAACTATCACATGAACCAGGAACATTTTTTATTGATTGTGAACAGTTTAATGTTTTTAACAAACCCATGAATACAGATGTTGATAAAAAGGAAAATGTCAAATTAATCTTGATAATCTTTTTCATTGAAATCTATTAACTGCTTAATAACTTCATTTGTTTGTGTTCAGATAATGTCACTGGGAGACAAGGGGGAAGAGGTTTCAAAGATTTTTAAAAACTAAAGAGAAAAGCCTAGAAATGAAAAAGAAAATTATTTAGCTTAAATTTTTTTCTCTGTGAATTAAAATGACTGTCATTAGTTTTTAACCATGCAATTCCAATAATCAATGAAAACACTGCACTTGTCTGTTTTTTGTTCCTTTTGTAACTGTCAGATACTGATAAATACCTTCTATTGGCTAGGCAGCAATCTTGGCATATGAGAATTTTATATTTAAGAGACCTGAATGTCCAGGGCATTTGGTAATTTGTAATTTTTTGCCAAAGCTCAAATTCAAATTATGTTACCATGATGTTATGCAAGAGCATTAAATAAATGAGTCACTTTGCTGACTACCCAGCACTCGTATTTCAAGGTGATTTTGGCAATTTCTATTTGCCAGTTATGCACTTCATGGAGGGGTAAATTACATTTTGTAGTAGTATTTGAAATACTGGGCTCAAAAATATCACAATAAATTTTCATGTGTACATATATAATCATACCTGTAGATGTAAGTCAATAGACTGTAAACTTTGTAAATTATCAATGGTGGGTCTTTAAACCCAAGATGACTTTTCTTTCTACTCAGCAGAATTCAGAGATGTCTCTCTCTCTTAGTGTTAACCAGTAGAAATATAATGCAAGACACAAATGTGAGCCACATAGGTAATTTAAAATTTTCTACTAGCTATATTTTTTTTAACAGCTTTTTTTTTTTTTCCCAAGGAAGATCAGCCCTGAGCTAACATCCATGCTAATCCTTCTTTTTTTGCTGAGGAAGACTGGCCCTGAGCTAACATCTGTTGGCAGTCCTCCTCCTTTTTTTCCCCAAAGCCCCAGCAGATAGTTGTATGTCGTAGTTGCACATCCTTCTAGTTTCTACTAACTATATTTTTAAAAAGTAAAAAGAAACAGGTAAAATTAATTTTCATAATATATTTTATTTGACTCAATATATTCAAAATATTTCAACATATAACTGATATAAAAAATTACTAATGAGGTATTTTTCTTTTTTTTTATACCAAGTCTTTGAAATCTGGTGTGTATTTTACACTTACTGCACATCTCAATTTGGATTAGCCACATTTCAGGAGCTCAATAGCTACATGTGGGTGGTGGCTACTTTCTTGGACAGTGGAGCTCCATACCTTCAATTGGTTCAGAGAATAAAAGCCAATTTTAATATTAGCTTAGGAAAAATAAAATTAGAAACGTAAGATTTCTCTAGCAAATAAGACTAGATTAATCGTTTTAACTTACTACTGAATAGCTATAAATAACAATTTATATTAGTAAAACTTTTTATTCAGATGGAAACAAATGTTAATTTGATGCCTAGTATTTAAAACGACTATCAGCAGGGCTGCTTTGATTTGGGTAATCGTGTTTGGTTGGGTTGGGTTGGGTTGGGAGATGATGAGTGAGCCCACACCACACAACTCCCAAGGTCCTTGTTTGAAAATCACCCAACCAGATACTCTTTAAAGTTCTTTCCAACTCATAACGTTTATTTTACAAAGTCCAAAGGATGAATTTAAGATTAACTACTAGTATAAATTCCTCATACTCAAGGCCAGCATTATTTTTTTAGAAACTTAAATATTAGGGATGATTGAAGGTCCATGTTTACCTATATGGATTTAGTCTTACCCTAAATGTGTAGGGTGTTTTTTTGTAAAAAACTACTAGACTGTAAATTTTTTGAGAGCAATAACTGTATCTCCAAAGCATCTAGGACATCCTTGGAAAGGGCTGCTGTTGTAACTAGGTCATAATTAGCAATTAGAAAGGATAGCTGCATTAGTCATTTGTGAATCAGTCACATTAACATTTATTGTGGAGCTGCTTCACTACTGCTTAATTCAGAAAATGGCAAAAAAAAAAAATAGTTCTTGACATCATGAGGTTTATATTCCAAAGAAGTGTGCATAGTTTAATGGGGGTTATATAGTAAGTTTTGGAGCCTTGTGGTACAGAGTCTTTGCCAATTTTAACACTCTGTTATGATCTTTATATTGGCTTCTAAAGATTTTCTTAAGCAGAGGAAATAGTAAATTTAATTATGAACCTCATGAACTTGGACCATTACCACAAATAAGTATATCTGAAAGAATGACAGTTCCTGCTGTTTCCATTTTAAATTTGTCCTTTATAAAGAAGCTCCAATAGAATTTTGGACTGATATCAAGGTAACAGTCTAATCTATAAATCATAGAACTGATGGTTGGTAGGCATCTTATTGGCAGCCTGTGAAGCCCTCCCATAGTCTGCCTTGGGCTTATCAGAGCACAGTTTGTCAACCATGGAGCAAGATAACATTTACTATTCCTTTCCTGAGCTAACATCCCGTTACACTAGTTCTATATGAGTAGAGTAGGAATCTCCCCTTTGTTTTGTATACCATATGCCCAATATATCATAAGATCTCACAGTCTTCTGGTAGGCAATACTATATTTGAGCTGGGAATACAGGAATAACTCTTGTTATGGCTTTACAACTCTTGTTGAGCTTGTTGACTGACGCTTAATGTGTACTGCTTTGAAGTCAGATCTGTATTTCATTTTGACCCTAAGGAATAATTTTTTCTTACCACCATACCCCATATTATTCATTTCAATTTTCCTATCCCTAGGACATGCATGATATATTCTTATTTTTCTACCTCACCGTATATTTGTGTGATTTCTTAATTAAGATAGGTAGGTAGAGAGAGAGAGATCACTAACAAATTGTAAACTGTTAAAGCGGGGGCTGTCATGTATACTTCTTTTGTATATATGCCGCAGGACCAACACAATAGGCGTTTGATAGACCTTAAGTAAATATTTGTAAAATGTGTGGCCTAAGAGTCCTGTCTGATGCCTTATGGTTTCTAAATTATTTCTGTTTTTCCAGTATCTTATGTTTGTGAATCCTCCTCCCCTCTCTGGCAGGTGTTATGATGCTACAACTTTTGGAAAGAGTGATTGAACTGGAAAATTGGACAGAAGGGAAAGGTCTCATTGTCCGTGGGGCAAAAAATACTTTCTCCTCAGGATCTGATCTGAATGCTGTGAAAGCACTAGGAACTCCAGAGGCAAGTATTGTATGGACTATGCACTACGTTCTACGTGTTTATCAGACATCCGTGGCTGAGATTATTATATTTTGCTTATCTGGTTATTATGATGACAGCTACTCTTTAATAGCTTTTTAAGGATCAGAGTTTTTGTTTTTCATCTTAAAGATTAGGTTGCAATAATGTGAAGTACTGGGGGAAAAAAAGGACGGACAGGAAGATTAGCAATGACCAAAGTTCCTTATTAAAACCAGCAAGAATTTGTTTTCTTGTTTTTGTTTTATTTATTTATTTTTTGTGAGGAGATCAGCCCTGTGCTAACATCTGCCAATCCTCGTCTTTTTTTGCTGAGGAAGACTGGCCCTGGGCTAACATGCGTGCCCATCTTCCTCCACTTTACATGGGACGCCACCACAGCATGGCTTGACCAAGCAGTGCGTCGGTGTGCACCCGAACTGGCGAACTGGGGGCAGCTGCAGCGGAGCGCGCGCACTTAACTGCTTGCGCCACCGGGCTGGCCCCAAGCCAGCAAGAGTTTCAATTCTTTTAAGTGAAAGCCCTTTAGCATCTCATGATAAGAAATTTTACATGAGGTATGTAGGAGAGGAAAAATTTTCCCCTCTTCCCTTCTAGTTTCCTTGGCTGCTCAAATAATCAAATTGGCATAAGACAGATTAACAGGAGACAAACAAATTTAATTACATACATATGGGAGCCCCATAAGAATATGAGACCCAAGGACAAGCCAGGCAATTGAGGCTTAATTGCCATCCTGAGCTAAGGAGTGGGATAGGGACCTGGGGCTTCAAAGGGGAGGGAGGGTAATTCACAGGACAGTAGGAAGGCAGATGTTTGGTAATTAGATGTTTGTCCTGCCGTACAGACAGGTCATTCAGATAACAAGTCATTTCTGGAAATAGCTCTCTTTCTGGACCAGGTCCCCTTCTAAATCTTTTAGGCAGTTAATGGAGAGAGAGAAGTTTTTCTTGAGTCTGCTGCATCTTGACCGCCTTCAGCTCAAAGCGGCACATTTTGGGGCCGCTTGTTCTGAACCTCTTCAGGTACATATATTAATTACCTCGCATAGCTTTGGCACATAGGAGACTTCAGCAAATGGTAACAATTTAAAAATTTGCTTTTGGGTTACCCTCATAGAAAAAGAATCCTAATCATCTTCCATTATCAGTCCTCCAGGAGCCTGTTTTTCTTAAATTCAGCCCTCTGCCCACATGCCCTAGGCAAAAAAAAGAGAAAAATGAAAAGAAAAAGGAAAAAATGTAAGTTTGTTGCCATTGAATTATAGATGTGGGCTGTATGTAGGTAATAATGGTTTCCACAACTCTCATACCACTCTATGTAGTATATGATCTCTGTTTGCATAAATATGTGAGGAAAAAGCTCTCTTTTGGTAATTTTGGTAGACTTGGGTTTGAATGCTGGTTTCAACACTTTCTGGCTATGTGATTGGGCAAATCAGTTAAACTTTCTAAGTCTTATTTTTCTAATCTATAAATGAGAATTATATATTTCATAGAGCTATTGTGAGACTTCAAGATAATGTATATAAAGTGCCTAGTAGCATGGTGTCTGAAAAAGGTAGCTATTATTTTTATTTCAAAGATCTTGATATTAATAAACATTATTATTCACGAAATGACCTATAATTTGTAGCACCCCTAGACTTAACTTTGTAATGAGTCTGAATGGTTAGAGCACTAGCTGGAGATTTTTGACTAAATGGATTCTTGCCCAAGCTCTACTAATAATTAGCTATGTGACCTGCAAGTCATCTGATTATAATTTTTAATCTTTAGAATGATTGCATTGCTAGGCACCTTACATTGTTCACAAAAGACACTGTAAAGATAGAATGAGATGATAGATTATTGTGGGTCTGATATAAGTCAGGTAGGAAAACATCCCTAAAAAGGTGAAAAGATATTTTGTTTTCCTCTTGTTAGAAGGTTGTTTCTGTTTTTTTAGATCATGCAGGATTTTTTTTCCTGTTATGTAAAAGCTAAAAGTGGACATGCTAATTGTTTGATATATATATTGTGGGTCTGATGTAAGTCATGTAGGAATACATATGTAGTTTTTATTCAGACTTCAGATAAGGGGTCACTTAATAAAGTTTATTCTTTCTAGTACAGACATTCTCTAAGTAATCTGCTCTCTTGAATGCCTGCAGAAAAGTAAGATTGACTTTTGATCAACAGCTGAGAACTAGGATGGTGTGGCCCCAATGCTTAAACAGCACCTCAGATGCCCGTCACTTGTAGTTATGCACTTCTGCCAGTCTCATCAAGAAGATCTGGAATTATGATTCTGCTTTACATTGTGTATGCTTAGAACCCAGATTGGTACTTAAAATATCTTATTTTATTTAAAGCATTTTCCTGGGTAGATGGATCCTTTATTGTACTTTTATGAAATTTCTCTAGTCATAGTATAAAAAATATATAGCATAAAAATAAGCAATTTGAGTAAAATTCTCTTTGTGGATAATGTTATGAAACATAGTAATATATATAAAGTATGGGGTATATTTGTCACATGTTGATTTTAAGACTAACAAAACCTATTTCCATTTCTCATATAGTCTATATTTCTATATGCCTGAGAAATAACTATAAATACAGTAGTCCCTTCTTATTTGCCAAGGATATGTTCTAAGATCCCCAGTGGATGCCTGAAACTGTGGATGGTACCAGACCCTGTATATACTCTGTATTTTTCCTAAGCATTCATACTTATGATAAAGTTCAATTTATAAGTTAGGCACAGTAAGAGATTAACAACAATAACTAATAATAAAATAGAACAATTATAACACTATATATGTTGCAACAATGTACTGATAACCAAGATGGCTACTAAGGCACTAATGGGCAGGTAGCATATACCACGTGGGTACACTGACCAAAGGGATGATTCATGTCCTGAGTGAGTGGAGCAGGATAGCTCGAGATTTTATCATGCTACTCAGAACAGGGGGTGATTTAAAACTTACAAATTGTTTATTTCTGGAATTTTCCATTTAATATTTTTGAATTGCGGCTTACCACAGGTAACTGAAACCACAAAAAGCGAAACTGCGGATAAGGGGGGACTACTGTATGTGTAAAACTGAGATTTAAAATGGCCTCTGGACTTCTGAGGCTCATACATGTGTATGAGTTGCAGCTGCAGGTGTGAAACATCTGCTCCTCACAGCTGTGATATTCTGAACCCCTCAACATGACTTCAAGTTATAAAGAGCCTTTCTCTCAATGAGGCTCTTCTTTAGCTAATGTGCTTACTCTCTTGTTGTTGCAGATGCGTCACTAGCATCTGCTTACTTGATGAATTTGCTTTTCTGAGGATGATGCGATAACTAGAATAGATGATGATTTTAGTAATTGGATTACATTCCCTTCTAGTTATAATGAGACACTTGAAAGTGATTATTAAATAGATTTTTTAAAAAAAGATAACTATGTTGATGTTTGTGCCCCTGTATTTTTTTAAAATTTTAAAATATTTTATTAATGAAAATTACCAAATATAAAGTAAGAGGCTAATACAATGACACCCTCATGTACTCATAATAGCATCAACAACCATCACCAACATTTTATTATATTTATCTTTATTATATTTATTTATATTTGTTTATATTACTTTTTTTTTTTTTATGTAGCTGGTCCCTTAAGAAGTTGGTTTCATTTTGGTATCCTTTGTTTAATGATCAGGAAAAGAGCTCCAGCTGTCCCTCTTAGGCAGTTAGTCCTTGGTCGAGAAGGTCGAGGTGAGGGGAGGTGAGGCAGGGAGATGGATTAGCATAACACGAACATTAGCCCTGGAAGGTTATGGGACAGAGAAAAGAACAAAATTTAAAAAAGTCTTATTATTAACCCAATTATAAGATTTGGATTTGATGCCACAGGTATTCTGTAGACTGCAAGAAGTCTTTTTTCAGAAGGCAAAATCTAAGAATAAGCTTCAAGACATGGGGAAATAAAACCCTGCTTACTCTGAATGGGCTTCATGCCTCAAGGAAAAGTTTGCCATTTTAGAAACCTTTGTTCTCTTAATCTAGCTTGAGGATAACATCCGTTTTTGCCCTCTGGCCTCTGTGCTTACTTTTCTGCGAATCTATTGCCCCTGTTTCTCTTGCTTAAGTTTCTCCAGTGACCTCAAAGTTCTTGTCTCACTTCTTTGCTTTTGCTGCTACTCTTGTACAGTTCCATTTTAGTCATTAATTTATCAACAAGTTATTTTAATTTTCTCTAAACCCTTACATGTATTTTGAGCAAATTAATAATCCCTACAATGAGGACTTAGGAAAACAGAGAGGCTGGCTCATGTTCTGCGATAAGATATTTTACAGTCTGGGCATTTTTCCACTCAGGATACATGAGGCTTGGAGTAAATATGATGTTAATAGTTCCTTTTGGCACTTAGGCTGAATATTGTGCTTCTTATCTTTGTTATACTGGGAAGAGCTGGAGGAGTAGGGTTGGGTCTCAGAGTATCATCCAGATGGATGAAAATATCACTGTCTGCAGCAGCTCTCAAAACCCTTTTTCAGTACATCCCAGCTTCCAGGTTTCAGCTATCAGAGTAGGTCTAGCTTTTCGTTGGTCCCTTTCCCTCAACTTATTCTATCACAGGTAGGAGTTTATCTTTTGGCTTATTTTCTTCCTTCAGTCCAGTGAGAAACCTGAGCATATAACCATTGTTGGCTCAATGGCTTTGGAGGACAAATTTAATAAATTAAATCTTTCTTCTCCTTAGGTCATGTTGGCTAGCACAATGTAATCTCTAGTTGATGGTACATTTAAGGCCAAAACATACTTGTTATCTGATTGCCAGTGCTATCACTGATGTTAATAATAAGATAGAGAGCATTTTTGTTCTCTTACTATATATTAGGCCCTGTTCTAAGTTCTTTACCTGTCCTAAGTTATTTAATCATTACTTACTCCCCTAGTAAGATAGGTACTATTATTTGCACCATTTTACAGGTGAAGAGACTGAGGCACTGAGAGGTTAAGTATCTTGCCCAAAGTCAAACTGGCCGGTCATTGGTAGAGCTTAGATTCAAGACTGGGCGGTTTGGCTCTAGGGTCTGTGTTGTTGACCATTATTCCATACTGCTTTTAAACGTTTTTCAGTGTGACTTTTATCTTTTGAATGAAAATTGTGACAGTACACAGGCTAATAATACCTGCTTCACCTTTATTGCTACCAATTTTAGATACTTCCATCAGAATTGTAAGTACTCTAAATCTAGTAATAGAAAATAGGCCTATTAAAGTGACTTTATTGAGATAATTTAACAGATTCTATTGGACAGGTTTTTTTTTTTTTTTGAGGAAGATCAGCCCTGAGCTAACATCCGTGTTAATCCTCCTCTTTTTTTTTTTGCCGAGGAAGACCACCTCTGCGCTAACATCTATTGCCAATCCTCCTCCTTTTTTTTTCCTCCCAAAGCCCCAGTAGATAGTTGTATGTCATAGTTGCACGTCCTTCTAGTTGCTGTATGTGGGATGCGGCCTCAGCATGGCCGGAGAGGCGTTGCGTCGGTGCGCACCCGGGAACCTAACCCGGGCCGCCAGTAGCAGAGCGCACGCACTTAACCGCTAAGCCATGGGGCCAGCCCTATTGGACAGGTTTTTAATAGACTATAAATCAATCTACTTTTAGAGCCTTTTAGCTCTTTCTGCTTGTATTAATTTTCTCATCACTTTATAGTATAGACTGACCTTCTTGATATAAAGGCTTTCAATTAGGAAATTTGTACCATGTTGGATTTTACCTTTCATTGACTGCATTTGTTTTATAAATCAACATAGTTATCCATCTAAAATTCATGTGATTCAGTTAGCTTCAACAAGTACATATTATATGCAAAACATTGTACTAGCTTCTGAGGATAAAGAAGACATACTATCAACCTCAAGAAACTTATGGTCTAGGCCCAGCAAATGCCACCTCCCCTTCTCCTCTGTAAAGCCTTCCCAACTACCCCAACGCAATCGAAATGAATTGTTTCTTAATGAGTTTTTTTTTTTTTAAGATTTTATTTATTTATTTATTTTCCCCCCAAAGCCCCAGTAGATAGTTGTATGTCATAGCTGCACATCCTTCCAGTTGCTGTATGTGGGACGCGGCCTCAGCATGGCCAGAGAATCGGTGCGTCGGTGCACGCCTGGGATCCAAACCCGGGCCGCCAGCAGCGGAGCGCGTGCACTCAACCGCTAAGCCACGGGGCTGGCCCTGAATTATTTCTTATTTGGCATGATTCTCAGTTTGTTCAAGCATTTCTTAAAATTCCTACCATGCAATACCTTGATACGTGTTGCATTTCTGTATCTCTCATAAGATTTTTGGGGACTAAGAACTGGGAACACATTCCACTTATTATGTTCTCTAACCCCTATCTTGTATGGATGATGTGTCTAGTAATGAATCCAAACACAATGCCTACAAGACAATCTATAAGTACTATTGTTAAGTAACAAAAATAAAAACACCATGGAAACACAAAGGAGAAGATTGTTACTATGGAATATAGAAAATCCCGATGGAAAAATATTATTTGATCTGGGCGTTCCTTGAAATAGGTGGAGACAGGACAGGTTATTCCAACTAGTTGGAAGGATGTGGGACATCCTTCAGGAACAACACAGGAACAACAATAAGTATAACATGTTGGAGGAGTGGCAAATTGTTGTGGATGAAGTTAGGATGCTTGGATGAGGGGTATGGTAGTCAATAAAGTTGGTAAAATAGTTTGAGATCAAGTACAATCAGGCCTTCCCAAGGAGTTTAGACTTTATTCTATTGGTGATAAAATGATCATTTATTATTTAGGTTTGTCAGGCAGCAGGATGCAAGATATATTAAAAAGGAAAAAGAAATTAAATACAGAGAG
Organism: Ceratotherium simum simum; assembly: GCF_057802395.1. Classification (NCBI taxonomy): domain Eukaryota; kingdom Metazoa; phylum Chordata; class Mammalia; order Perissodactyla; family Rhinocerotidae; genus Ceratotherium; species Ceratotherium simum. The sequence goes on along the minus strand of NC_141918.1, from coordinate 47,173,814 downwards.
ATCAGTTAGGAAGCAAGGCTGTTGTAATAATCTAAGCATGAGTGACAAAGTCTGAACTAGTGTAGTGGTAGTGAAAACAGAAAAAGAAGGAATTTATATTGGAAAAATTTCAAAGGAAGAATTGAGGGAACATACTTGGTAACTAATTGAGTGTGGGAGAACTGTGAAATCGAAGAAATACCAATTTCTGAGCCTTGTTGACCAGAAGACCTTTTCCCGCTGATTCAGAACTCTCTTACATTTATGTAATTTTTCAGAGTGTCTAGGTTCATTTTCATCTTTCCAATCGTCTTGTAAGTCATATAAAACAGATATTTTTTATTCCTCATTCCTTGTGGAAAAGGAACTGATGTTCACAGTTATGACTTGCTTAAATTCATGTTATTATTAAGTGATAACACTGGGATTCAAACTCAGCTGTTTCACTACCAGTTGGTTTTGCCATGCTGAGTTTGAAGTGTTGGCAGAATGTGGAAATTTCTCGTACGTTTTGGGACTCTACATGAAAACGATAGTTGAAGCAATGGTAATAATGGATGAGACTTCCAAGGAAGAAATTATAGATAAAGAAGGGAAAGAGAAGCATAGATTGGACTTTTGAGAATACATGCATTTAGAGGATTAGCAGAATAAGAAGAGACAAAGAAGAAAACTGGAAAGAACAATCAAAGAACTAGGAAGAGACAGGAGTAGAAAATGTTGCCAGAAACTAACAGTGAATATCAAAATGAAGAAACTGGTCAAAGCAAGGTAGCACATGGTATGGAGAGAGAGGGGAAGATGAAGATAAGAAAAAGCCATTTAATTTAACAAATGGGAGGTTATTAGAAACCTTTGAGGGGAGTCTTTTGAGAGAAGGTCGAAGACCAGATTACAGTAGGTTGAAGAAAGTGTGTGAAGAACAAAAGAAGAGGCAATGAGTTTAGACTACTTGTAAGAAATTTGTTTTTTATATGTTTATATTCTCAGGGGATCACAGTCTGGGATAATAGGTGGGTGTATCTTATGCCCTTCCCCCCAAATTACCCTGAGTAGAACTCCACAGTGTTAATGAGTATATGATCTGACTCTCACACCTGAGTCTTTGCTAATACTATCTCATGCAAAGCTGAGCTCAAGGAGCCCAGGAGATCAACGAAATCAAATACTGCATCATTTGCGTTTCAGAAAGCATCAAAAAGTTTTAAATGAAAACCTCATTAAAAACAAAGTTAGGTGTATTTTTGGTTTTATTACTTTCTAAATCCTGAAAATGTTTTTTTTTTTTAATTTCTTATATAATACATTTGCATTGATCTTTGTGTTTATGCTTATTCTTATTTAAAGGCAGGAGTGGCCTTATGTATGTTCATGCAAAACACCTTAACAAGACTTATGAGGTAATGTATCTTTCTTTTTTAAATACCTTTTCTAAAATACCAAAAATAGCTCTTATTCTGTTTTTTGTACCAGTTAAAAAAATAATAGCTGATTTTCAAATTATATTTATTCTAAAGATGAAATTTATTTGTGCCATCGAGGATAGTCATTTAGTTATATGTTAGTGAAGTATACACAAGTATAGAAAAAGAATTTAAGACATGGCCCTTTTCCCTAAGAGTTTATATTACTAGCTATATTTATGGATAGACATTGGAAAGTTAAATACTGATTTTGGAGTAGAATAAAGGCACTGATCAAGAGATAACACATAAAGATCACCTAATATTCAAAATTTGTAGAATGTATAGTGAAGAGGTGTGTGTCCAGAGGAGAGAGAAAGAACTCCGGATTGGAGAGGTTTTCACGGCGTTCTGAGGAAGATTGGTTCACTGTGTACCTTGGTGAAGTTTTAAGAAAAGGAAGAAAATTCTTCTTGGCCTATCACTATGCAGTTGGGGGTTGCACACTATGACTTGTTTGGGCTGAGGAGCTTTCTACTTCCATATTCTGAATGTTGACAGTTTAAAAGTTACAAAAACTAAGGAAATTTATATTTATTTAGCATGCTATTTAATTGGACATCATTGTACTTTTGTTAGTCTTCATATCTGAGAGTCTAAAAAGAATAATGGAATCATAACATTGCTATTCTATAATACTTTTTCATTGTTTTAGCTCCTGTCACCACCCTCTCCCTATTACATTTGACTTTTTCTTAGATAAATCTAAAACAGTTTTTTTTCTTTTAATAATTCTTTTTATTTGGAAGCAGTGTGTGTTAAGAAATTTTCAATTACCTTAGACCTTCAGCTTTGCATTTTGGTTAGAACCTACAAAAAAATTCTGTAGTTTCAAAACATTTTAGATTTACCTTTTAACATTCACAGACTCCTGCAAAGTGGGTCTTTGCCAACAGGAAAGGTGAAGAGATTTATTTTTACCAAAGAACCATTCTTTCTATAGGATTAGTCTGTGGATCATTTCAGTGAGTAATGAAAAGATTTTTGATAGGAACCTTCATAATCACCCAGTTTTGGAGCTCAATCTTCTGAACCACATTTCCTCCCTTTGGATGCAGCCTTAATTTTCCCATCCATAACCTGATCTCAATAAAAATGGATAAGGTAATATCACATTGAATTATTCCCAATTGCCAGCTGCTGAGAAGTTCCAGCAGCTGTAAATTATACAAAAACTCCATTTATTTGAAAGGAAGTTACAGTATGGATATAATTTAAAAATACATAATGGGTCAGGGAGGTATTTTGATAAACTTACGTGGCATTCAGTGAATTATTATATCTTCAGTATTCTACTGTTTTTCTCCTCTTGATGCAAAGGCTCAAGGTTCCACTGTCCTTTGAGGTGTATTAGTTATTCTACACATAGTTCAATAGTTTTGTTTCCACTGCATCTTAAGTTTTTTTAATAACATTTGTGAATTAATATTGCAATTAACAATCTTAACGTTCATTTTTCCTTTTTCCTGCGTGACACAGACTTCCTTTAGTCAGCGTTGCGCTGGTTGAAGGCTGGGCGCTGGGTGGAGGAGCGGAACTTACCACAGCATGCGACTTCAGGTGGGATGAGAGCGGCATTACTTCTTCCACATATATAATCAATATATGCTCAAATTTATTTTTTTCCTGCATATCAATATTTTATATTTTCTTCAGTAGGATAATCAATTAGCAAATGTTTTCTTGTTGTCAGTCATTAAAGTAGGTAATATGTCAGTCTAGTATAATAACTCCCCCTACTTTATTACTATGCATTTCAAAAGTTTCACAAAACAAAATGATTCTGAATAAAGCCGATCTGTATTGGCAAAATCCCTGGGGAGGGAAGTCGAGGAAATCTATGAAACTTTAAGATTCAAAAGAATTATACAAAGAAAAGTAAACAACCAAAAAAAAAAAAAGAAAAGAGAGTGGAGAGAGACTGCTGTAGTCGTCCTCTTACCAATAAAAAGAGATTCTGAGATCCGTTTCATATCATCACTCTACTCTGATAGGTAGTAACTTTGTGGAGTTTTTGGGCTGATTAGGGAATAAAATTAGAGGAAGTTATGTGGGACCAATTCCCCTTCAATCCCCAGAGTTCTTTTTACTATTGGATAGCTACACTTTATAGGAAGGACATTTTGTAGAATCTGATGATTCACATGTGCTTGAAGCTGCCTTCTGAGTAGCATTCCTAGGACCCATAGGCTGAGCTGGAAGGAGAACCAGTACAGCGTTCTGGATCTGTACAGGCTTGCACGCTTGAGCCTCTTGATAATGCGAAAGACAGTGTGGATAGCATACTTGGAGGTAAAATGGCAAAGCAGTAAAGAGCCCGAGCACTGGAGTCAGAGACATTAGGTTCATTCCCAGTTTGCCACTTGTATCTATTTGACTTGAAGCAAGTAAGAATTTCATCTAAGTCTCAATTTCTTTATCCATAAAATGGAAATAATCTCCCTTAAGTGTTTATAGATAGATTTAAATAAGTTAATGAACATAGAGATTTTAGCGTAATGCTTAATCTAAAGTACACATCAATGTACACATGATATTGATTCGACTCTTAAGATTACCTTATACTACTTTACAGAAAAGCCAGTATGGTGATGTGCTGGCATACTTTTAAACTCATTAATTCTCCTTTCACTGGGGATCTTTTTCAACTTTAAGCCTTAAGGCTAATCACTCCTTTTTTTTCTATTCATGATACACTTGATCCTGGCAAAGAAAAATGTTGAAGCATACACTAAGAGGAGACTTTTCAGTGTTTAAAGTTTTGGTTCTCCCTTCAGACACTAAAGAGAAAGCCATTCCACTCTGGCATGTAGTGCTTTGGGCTGGAGGAAATATAGTTGAAGCAGGTGAGCAATTCAGCTCTTTAGTTCTCTTCCAGCTCTGTTTCTTTGAATCACAAATTTTCATACTTTCCAAGTTCAAATTTTCAAAGTATATAAGCTAACTCTTGTAATCTCTCCACTGTCCTGAAATGTTATGAAAATAGTGATGATAATATAAAAAACACCCATCACAAAGAAAAAGGAAGACCTATAATTAAGGATGCTAAAAGATGTATATTAATCAGACCTATCTCTTCTAACCTGCGTTTTGACAGTTTTAAAATCAGTTTTACTGAGATGTAATTTACATTCTACACCCGTGTAACCACCTCCACAATCAAGATATAGATTTTTATCACCCTCGTACGTTACGTGTACCCTTTCCCAGTCACTTCCCACCCTAGTCCAAGGCAAACACTGCCCGCCTTCTCCCTCTAAATTAAATTTGTGTCCTGGTTTAGTTTTATATCCATAGAGTCATACAGGATAGACTCCTTTGTGTCCAGCTTCTTTCATTCAGTGTCATTATTCTGGGATTCATCAGTGTTGTACCATGTATCACTACTTCATTCCTTTTTAATGTTGAAAAGTTTTTTATTGTGTGGATATACTGCAGTTTGTTTTTGAAATTAATCTGTCTTATTCCACATATCAGTGGTTTGTTCATTTAGTTGCTCAGTAGTATGCCTTTCTATGCATAGTATATATTATTATATATTCTAGATAAAAGTCCTTCTGCATAATCAAATATATAGTTGGTTTTGGTCAAATGTAAGTATTGTCAATATATTTTTTCAGCCTTTTTATTATTAATGTCTTCTGAAGAGCACAAATTTTTAAATTTTAAAACATTCTGAACTTTTCATTTTGAAAAACTTGCAAAAATCATACAGATAATTCCAATATACCTTCCACTCAGTTTCCCCAAATGTTAATATCATATATCATCACAGTACAATTACAAAAATTAATATTGATACAATACTTTTAACTAGTCTACAGACCTCATTCAAATTTTTAAAATTATCATACTGTGTCCTTTTTCTGGTCCAGGATCCAATCAAGAATCTATTTTGTCTGATATAAATATAGCCATCCCAGCTCTCTTATGATTGACATTATTGTGGTATATCTTTTTGTGTCCTCTCTTTTCAAGATGTGTTGTGTTTTCCAAAGGCAATTCTAGTTAGTACACAATATATATTTGGGTCTTGCATTTTTATCCAGTCTGACAATCCCTGCCTTTTAATTGGAGTATTTATATTCAGTGTTGTTATTGATATGATTGAGTTTAAATTTACCATCTTGGTATTGTTTTCTATTTGTCCCATCTGTTGTTTGTTCTTTCTTACTCTCTGTTTCTGCCTCATGCTGGATTATTTTTTATGACCCCCATTTTACCGTTACTATTGACCACACCTCGTTGATATATATATATATATATCACAATATATTACTAGAAAAAATGAATCAAAAAAACCAAGACATGCAAATTTCTTGAATGGCAGTGCCTGGCATATATAGGTGAAAATTATTTATTTCTAAAATATAGAAAAATATATTTTCTAGTAGTATATTAGAGATATATACACACACAAGCAAACATATACTTACATATATAGATCTTTTTACTAGTTGCTTTAGAGTTAATAATATGCATTTTAAACTTATCACAGTCCATCTTCAAATAATATTGTACTATTCCACATAAAATATAAGAACATTACAGTATACTTTTATTTCCCTTCTCCTGTCCTTCATGCTATTGTTATCATACATTTTGCTTCTACATGTTATAACTCCACAAATTATTATTATGTTTTTGCTTTAAACATGCAGTTATCTTTTAAAGAAATAAACATAAGAAGAATAAAATGCCTTTTTATTTATTTGTATTTTTACCAGAAAAAATTTTGAGGTTTAAGCATATCTGAATTTTTAACTTCATGAATGAAGATAATGATTTCTCTAGCCAGAAACTCGTCTAGTATTAGATATGTTTAATTCTATGTTGTTTGAATAGTTTTGAAACTTAATTACTTCTAAGATAGCTGGACCTATATTATCATTTAGGTATCTCAATGATATTTCCAAATTATTCTTCCAGTTTTCTGAGAATGTAGTAAAGCTAGGAAGCCTGTCTTAGGAAACTTCACATAAAATCTTGTCCATTGACCCTTGGTTTAGAACCTCTGTTTTTGAAGTAAATATTTCTACATATATACTATTTATTGTATAGTTATCTTCTGTGTTTTAAGATATTTCTTTTGACTACTGATGTGGTTTTGATAGGGCCTTCTAATATTTTGGTTTTGTGTGTATAAAACAGAAATGTTCAGTTTAATGAATTGTTACAAAATAGGAACCTATGTAACCATGATATAGATCAAGAAATGGAACGTTGCTGGCACTCCTGAAGCCCCCTACACACCCCTTCTAAGCCACAGCCCCCTCATTTCCATCTGGGGGAAACTCTTCCCTGGAATTTTATGATATTTTCTTTTTTACTTTCCTTTGTAGTTTTATAAGCTAACTATTCTATAACGAATGTATTCTTTTTTTTCCTTTTTGAACTTCATATAAATGGCATCATATAGTAATAGAAATAGTATGAGGAAAGATTCAGTAAACTAATTCATGCAAAGTAGCAGAATTTCCTATTATTCTTTTTTATACTTTATGACTCAGGTTTTAATTTATCAATTGAAATATATCACTGTATTCATGCAGAGATTTTAAAATAGTTTTGATGTATAAGATAATTTACAAAGATCCTAGCCTCTTTGAAAACTAGCACTTCCTAATTGGAGAGGATTCTTATACGTAATGAAAACTGGCCGTGTCATATGACAGTGCCCTCTGCTGTCGTCAGCGCAGATCGCATTAGGGTGCTGCAGTTTCTTCTGTGAGGAGGAAGTAGTCATTGGCTTTAGGGACAACATGAGACTAAATATAAAATGCTGTGTGTGTGAAAGGATTAAACACTTTTCTCACTTTACCTTGAAATACAAGTACTTATGAAATATATAATTTAAGTATATAAAGTATGTATTTAAATATATAATTTAATATGTTTAAAGAATTCTAAGCTATATGTGACTGTGCATTATTACACTTAATAAACCTCTACATAAAAGTCAGTGCAAATTAAAATTTGATAGGTGTCCTTTGGAGAAAGTGTACCCTCTAACACGGAGTCTGGTGTTCATCTTTAAGCATTTATTAGACTTTTGCATCATCCTTCATGTTCATTCCTGATCTGCGTTTGGGTATAGTCAGGGTTTAGGACAGAAGGCAAAAATCACAGGAAAAATAATCATGCTATTTAATCCTTTAATACTGCTAATTTGCCTTGCTATGTTTGTCTCTAAATGAAGCAAGTGTCATATGTCCTGAAGCTTCATAAAATATTTAGTGTTATTGGTTATGAGATGTCTGAGGGTACTGCCCTCATCACATATATCCAGTAACATGCCAGATACATTCACAGAGCAGTTTCCAATGAAGCCATGTTCATTTGTGGACCAACTTTTCTGGAAATGGTGTCTTCGTTCATTAAACGTATGTTTAGCACGTGTATATGCCAGGCACCACCATTCAAGAAACTTACGTCTTGATTTCTTATTTTATTTTTCTAGTAATATATTTTTATTACGTTTTATAAAATTATTGGTCCACAACCAATCAGAAATTTTTAAAAAGTAGGGAACTGATCTTTCACCATAGAAAAGCACTGTCCTAGACTATTCAGCTCTTTTTAACTTACACAGCAAAAGCAAAAGTTCTTTTTCTTTTAAGATTGGCCCTGCACTAACATCTGTTGCCAATCTGCCTCTTTTTTTCTTTTTTCTCCCCAAAGCCCCAATACATTTTGTGTGTCATAGTTGTCGAGTTGTAGCTCTTCTCTGTGGGACGCCGCCTCAGTGTGGCTTGATGGGTGATGAGTAAGTCCGTGCCCAGGATCCAAACCGTTGAACCCTGGCCACCGAAGCAGAATGCGCAAACCTAACCACTATGCCACCAGGCTGGCCCCAAAAGGTTCTTAAACGTTAGAGGCTAATAGAGAAGATTTCATCCTGAACTACATGAGTAGCCACAGTTTCAAGGAAGTGATAAATCATTATAAGTTGCTCTGATGATTTTCCCCTTAACTTTATCAGTACCCTGTCAGTTATCTTATATGACAAGTTGCTTTAATTGTATTCTAAAAATATCTGCTTGTTCCAAAAGAACACCGAAAGCTTTCATAGCATTGTGATGAAAAGATAAGTTCCTTCCTTAGGTATATATTGTTGGCCCTTTTTAGCTCATTTAACTTTCTTACTTTGGAGAACTGCCTGGAATGCACTCAGCTGACGCTTTTATCCCTGCTGCTCTTCTGTTACCCGTGGAAAATATTTCAGAAGATGAGAGAGATGCTTAATACGAATGTTCAAAGAAATAAGCTCATACAGCATTCTAGCATTCCCCCACCCCCGGCCCCCAAACCCTGTAAGCGTTAGCCGATAAGACATATAATGAATTAATGTGTCAGGAGCACTCAGGTCTACTTGGCATATATAGACCCTCATAGTAAATTGCATTCAGTTGAGTGAGAATTTTCATGTAAAACATTTTTAGAGAAAATGGTTTTTTAAAAACATTTTTAAAAGCAAGAGATTAACTTATGAATTAAAAATTGGTATTCTCGGTGCTCAGAATCTAGTCACTTGAGCATTACTTTTCCCTTTTAGACAAAATTGATGTGAGGGAATGAAAAGCTAGAACTGTGATAAAATAATTTGCTTCTAATTTTTAGTCTGTCTTGACTAATTAATATTTAGAATGAAATATAAATTAAGAAAATATTTATATGTGTATTAGTTTTCTATTGCAGCCATAACAAATAACCACAAATTTAGTGGCTTAAAACAGTATCAATTTATTATCTCACAGATGTGTAGGTCCCAAGTCCGGCTGGGCTTAGATGGTTTCTCTAAACCTGGTCACACAAGGCCAAAATCAGTATGTTGGAATGTGGGCCTACTCAGATAATCCAGGATAATTTCTCTATTTTAATGTATGTAACCTTAATTCTATCTGCAGTCCCTTCTGCTATGTAAGGTAACATATGCACAGGTTCCAGGGATTAGGGCATGGATGTCTTTGCGGGACCATTCTACCTGCAACATATGGGCTTGGGGGCATAGAGAATCTAATTACCAGATTTTTTGCTAACTTTTACATTCCTGTTAATCACCAATGAAAATTGGTGACTATGTTGTTCTAAGTTAGCTTTGTAAATTGTATTTTTATGTTTTTAACTTTTTTAGATACTTTCGGAAAACATTAATAATAGTTCCTATATATACTGAATTTTAAAGGTTCACTGATACATTATTTTAAGCCTAATTATAGTATGGTTTCTTAGATTGGTTTCAAGCTCAAAATTCCAGAATGTGCTTTAGGAGGTACTTAAACACCCATTCCTTGATTCTACTTTCTGTCTTATTGCACATCATTCAAAGAAAGGGGGAGAGTGGAGAGAAAAGAAAATCTCTCAAAACTACCCTAGGAAGTAGCAAATGACAAACGCAGACTGCTTGTCTTTTAGCATCAACTTTTGGTAGTTAAAAGCATGTAAACATTTTAATTACATGTCTAATATTTAATTTTTTCCTATTGAATTTGGTGCAAGAGAGAAACTAGAATTGTATTTTTTGTTTGGAAATAATTACAAACTTACAGAAAAGGTGCAAGAATGATACAAAGACTTTCCCTGTACCATTCACTTAGACTCACCAATTTTTAACATTTTCCTGTTTTGTTTTTATTTTCTGCCTCTCATATGTGTCTGTGTTTGTTTATATATGTGTGTGTATATATATTATTTTTTTCTGAGAAATTTTAGAGTATGTTGCAAACATCTTACTTTTTTACTCCTTTGTATATATATTCAGGAAATTTCACCTTGATGCAATACTCTTATCTAATATACTCTCCACATCCCAGTTTTGTCAATTTGATGATAATGTCCTGTATAGCATTGTTGTCCTCCATTGCAGGATCATGTACTGCATTTAGTTGTCAGATTTCTTTACTCTCTTTTAATCTAGAAGAGTTCCTCAGCCTGTCTTTGTCTTTCCCGTCATTGACGTTTTTAAAGAAAACAGGCCAGATTTTGTTTGTTGTTTTTTAATAGATTGTTCTTCATTTTGAGGTTTTCTGATGTTTTCTCATTATTGGATTCAGGTTGTGTATCCCTGGATAATATCCCTACAAAAGTGCTATTGTACTCTTCTCGGGGTATCACATCTGGACCCATACGATGTTCTGCCCATGGTTGGTGATGCTAATTTTGATCATCGTGTCAAAATGTTTGGTTTCTCCATTATAGATGCTCTTTTCCCTGTTGTAACCAATCAGTAATCTGTGGGAGATGCTTTAAGGCAAGTCTAATACTCTGCTTTTCACCGAACTTTCTTTACTAGATTATTCTTTCCCAAACCATCTTTACTATGATGCTTGCAAATTTATATTTCTCTAACTCCAACACTCCTCCATGTATATCCGTTGTTATTCTGCTATAAAGAAGAGCTCTTCCTTACCCTTTCCTTGTGCGTTTTGCTTATTTTGCTATAGGACATTTGGCTTTTTTTCCCCTTAATTTTTATAAATTCTTTAAATATTAGGGATATTTGTCATTATCAATGATATATTTTTAATATATTTGCCCAGCTTGTCATTCTGTCTTTTAACTTTGCTTATGTGTTGTTGTTGTTTGTTTGTTTTTGCCATGCAAGGCTTTATTTTATTAATATGGTCCTATTTATCAATCTTTTCTTTAATTGCATATGGATTTTGAGTGTTTTTTAAAAAGCCTTTCCATATGCAAAGATTGTAGAGGAATTAACTCATGGTTTCTTCTTGAACTTGTATAGTTTTCTGTTTTACATCTGCATTATAATCCATTTTTTAGTTTATTTTTATATATGGAATCAGTAATGAATCTTATTTTTTTTCCCAAGTGGCTATCCATTTGTCTCAACGCTATTTAAGAACTTCTGCGTTCTAGTGAATTGAGATACCACCTTATCATATACTAGATTTCTGCATGTAGTTGTGTCTGCTGATAGATATTCTATTCCTTTAGTCTGTTTGCCTACTCATGTGCCAGTACAACACAATTTTATTATCGAGTATTTTTAATATGTTGTAATATCTGGTAGGGCTAGTCCCTGCTTATAGCTTTTTTTCAGTATTTTCCTAGCTATTCTTGCAGGTTTATTTTTTCTATAGGAGCTTTCATATCAGTTTGTCTATTTCCAGAATAAAACCAGGTGTTGATATTTTTTATTTGGCTAACATTAAATTTATAAATTAATTTAGGGGGAACTGACCTCTTGATAATGTAAGACACACTAACCAAGAAACAGAGATGTCTTAACATTTGTTCAAGTCTGTGTTTGTATCTCTGAGGGGAGTTTTATAGTTTTCTCTGTAGATTTTTTTAAAAAATATTTCATTGTAAATTTATTCCAAAATATTTTTAAAAATTTTTGTTGCTATTGCAAAGTGAGTTTTGTCTTCCTTTATGTTATCTAATTGATTATTATAAGATGAAAGTTTATAGGATGAAGTTCTTTTTATGTTAAATTTATATGCTGCTACTTCCCTGAATTTTTCTATTGTTTGAGTGGTTTTGTCATTGATTCTTTCGAGTTTTCTAATTATATTATAGAGATAGTTTCAGTTTTTCCCAACTATTATCTCCTTAATAGTTTTCTATTCTTAATACCTGCAGTACAGTATTAAACAGTAGTGGAAGGACTTGGCATCCTTGCCTTGTTCTGACCTTTGTGGACATGCCTTTAGGGTTTCCTCTTTAAATAAGATGCTGGCTTTAGGATGGAGGTTTATATTTGTCTATTGATTCATGCTGAGGAATTATCCTTCCATTCCTATTTTTTCAAGAGTTTTGAGATACTGAATTTGATCTAAGGATTTTTCGGCATCTTTGGAGATAAATGGTTGTTCTCCATAGACCTATTAATATGATTAATTATATTAATTGACGCCTAATATTAATTAAAGTATAAACCCCTTTTAGTCATGGTGTATGATTTTCTTAATGTGGTAGTAAAATCTATTTGATAATATTTATTTGGGATTTTTGCTTTGATATTTGTATTAGTTATCTATTGCTGAGTAATAAGTCACTCCATAATTTAGCAGCTTAAAACACAAACATTTATTGTCTCTATTATATGAGATAAAATACAAACATTTATTATTTCTGGGGGTCAGGAATCCACATATGGCTTGGCTGGACGCCTCTGGCTCAGGGTCTCTCATGAGGCCGTATTCAAGATGTCAGCCAAGCTCAACTGAGGGAAGATCTGGGTCTAAGCTCAGTCAAGTGGCTGTTGGCAGCCTCAGGTCCTCACTGACTGTTAGCTGGGGATATTGATTTCTTGACCTGGCTTTGCCATAGGGCTGCTTACAACCTGGAAGTTTGCTTCCCCTAAAGTGAGAGTTCTGGGAGAAAGAGAATACACAAGACGGACACCCACAGTCTTTTTGTAACCTAATCTTGGAAGTGACATCCCATCTCTTTTGCTATATTCTGTTTGTTAGATGCGAGTCACTAGGTCCAGTCCACACTCAATGGGAGAAGATTAAACAAGGGTGTAAATACCAGGAGGCAGTGATCATTGGGGGCCATCTTGGAGACTGCCTACTACAAAATACATAAATAATAATAGTCTAATTTTATTTTTTTGTGTTATATTTATCAAATTCAGGTATTGAATTTGATACACTAATGAAGTAAGTGTTATACTTACTTCATTAAAAGAATTGTGATGTTTCCTTCATTTCCTATCTCAAAAACAACCTTGACTGACGATTGGATTAAGAAAATGTGGTATATATATACAATGGAATACTACTCAGCCATAAAAAAAGACAAAATCGTCCCATTTGCAACAACATGGATGGGCCTGGAGCGTATTATGTTAAGTGAAATAAGCCAGAAAGAGAAAGACAAACACTGTATGATCTCACTCATATGTGGAATATAAACCAACACATGGACAGAGAAAACTGGACTGTGGTTACCAGGGCAGTGGGGGTGGGGGGTGGGCACAAGGGGTGAAGGGAGTCATATATGTGGTGATGGACAAACAAAAATGTACAACCCAAAATTTCACAATGTTAGAAACCATTAAAACATCAATAAAAAAAAAAAACAATCTATATGGAATTGGAACTGTATGTATGTAAAGATTTGGTAAAATTGCTCTGTGAAATCATCTGGGTCTGGTGCTTTTTTCTTTTGATAAGTCCAATGGCATTATAATTCTTTTGCCCTTATAAGTTATTTGATGGGTTTTTGTTTTTGTTTTTGTTTTGCCTGGAGGCCCTGAGTTTTCTCTATCTTTAAACTCTAATACTTCTATTAGGACATGTCTCAGAGTTGATCCTTTAGAGTCAATTTTCCCAGATGGCCAGTAGACTCTTTCAATGGGTAAATATTAGTTGTTTCAGCTACTCCAATAATACATATATTAAATCTTCTTTGCCTATTTCTTTGACTCTTTCTTTTTTTGACCAGTTCTCATTCTCTTGGTTGTTTTCCTGCTTTTCTTCAATGCCCTTTATTAAATTTTCATTCAAACCTATTCTTGTCTTTTTCTTCTATTTCTTTCTTGAGTTCAATCAATTCTCATTCATTTTGTCTCCCCACCCCCTATGCTTTTTTGGGTTTTTTTTGGTCCATTTCTATTCCTGGTTTTTAAATTTCTGATTCAAGATTTTTCTTTTTTCAAATAACTACAGGCATACCTCATTTTATTATGTATCGCTTTATTGTGCTTCACAGATATTGTATTTTTACAAGACCATTCACCAGCAGAAAGATTACAACTTATTGAAGTCTCAGATGATGGTTAGCATTTTTTAGCAATAAAGTATTTTTTAATTAAGGAATGTACATTGTTTTTTTAGACATAATGCTATTGAATACTTAATAGACTATAGTATAGTATAAACATAACTTTTATATGCACTGGGAAACAAAAAAATTGTTGTGACTCACTTTATTGAGATATTCACTTTATTGTGGTGGTCTGGAACCAGACCCACAGTATCTCCAAGATATGCCTATATGCTGTTTGAAGATATTGAATTCAGTTTGGAGTGATCATTACAGTTTTTTCCTTCAGTTTCATGATTTTTCTTGGGGAGGGAGGTGCTTTTCATGAGATGAAATGTTTGCATTTACATTTTCTGCTTTATTCTTACAGTAGATTTCTATAGAATTGGCTTGATGTTTTCTATTTCTGAGTATTTTGTCGCTAGGATTCCTAATTTGAGAGTGCCATCTTCTAAAAGTTTAGTTATTGAATGACATTGGTGATGGTGATAACAGTGGAAATGGGACAGGAGTTGGCATGACTTGTATCTCTTCTGTTTCCACAGAATCCTTATTTTTCCCCTCTTATTATTTTTTTCTTTTCTTTTCTTTTATTTCTCCAAGGGCATCACCCCTCCTCTACTTATCTGGGTCTTCTGAGTTCAGAAGCTATGCATACACAAAACTGTCACTTTCAGCCTTACTCATTTTCAAGCTCTTGTTCTATTAGTCAATCTGTGAACTACCAAATCCCAGAATTGTGCTCAGGCTTTTAGAACATAGTGTTAGACTTCCATATTCTGGGGGTGACTCTGATGGTGCTTCCTCAAAGTCTGTTATGCCCCTCTCCTGTTTTGCATGGAGGCATTAAGCCTCCTCTTTATACTCTGTACCCATTGGCTTGCAACAGCAGCAGGAAATCTTTTTTTAATTTGGTGTTCATTTCTGTACTTACAGATAATTTTAAAGATGTAGTATTCTCTGTCTCTGAATAATCTGTAGGTGTGGATCATGTCTGGTTTTCTTTTGCTCCTCGTTAATTTTGTAACTTTGGGAAGGATGTATAGGGAGATTAGGAATCAATCAGCAGCGAATATCCTCCAGACTAACCTCTGAAATTTTATTTTTTAAAACTGCAGCAGATTTATCAGTGAAGTTTTCCAAACATTTAAGAAGGAAATAACACCAATCTTACATAAACTCTTTCACCAAATAGAAAAAGAAGTTATTTTTCCCAACTCTTTTAATAAGCATATTTATTCCAAAACTTAAAAATGACATTATAAGGAAGAAAATTATAGACCAGCCTCTCTTATGAACATAAATATAAAAATTCTTAACAAATGTTAACAAATTTAATCTAATGATAAAAATGATAATACATCATGACCAAGAGGGGCTTATTCCAGAAGTGCAAGGTTGGTTTAACGTTAGAAAATCAATCAGTATAATATACCAAATTAACAAAAAAAGGGAGAAAAATCAAATTACAACATTGATAGATACAGAAAAAGCACTTGACAAAATTCAATATTCATTCATGATAAAAGCTCTTAGCAATCTAGGAGGGAACTTTCTTAGTCTAATAAAGAACATTTGCAAAAATCCTACAGCAAACATTTCATAATGATAAAACTATGAAAGCTTTCCCTTTGATATCAGGCACAAGGAGAGTCCTGTCACCGCTTATGGTCATCATTGTACCAGATCCTAGACAGTTCAGTAAGGCAAGATTAAAGAAGAGGGATTGGATTATAAGAAATAAGACCTTATTATTCACAGATGACATAATTGTGTACATGTAATGTCCGAAAGAATATGTAGCCAATCTATTAAAATTAATAAGTTAATTTTGTAAGTTTGTTGGCTGCAAGGTCCATAAAAATCAATAGCATTTCTATATGCCAGCAGCAAACAAATAGACAACAAAATTTTAAAAACAATACCATTTACAGTAGCATTAAAAAAAAAAAAACTAATACCTAGGAACAAATCTAACAAAAGGCGTGTCAGACCTCTACACTGAAAACTAAAAAACATTACTGAGAGAAATTAAAGAAGACCTAAATAAATAGTGAAATATACCATGTCCATGAAATATAAGACTTGATATTGTAAAGATTCACTTCTCCCCAAAATTAATCTACAGGTTCAGTGTAATGCCAGTAAAAATCCCAATATGTTTGTGTGTGTGTGTGTGAATTGACAATCTCTAAAATTCATTTGGAAATGCAGAGTACGAAGAATGATCAAAGTAGTCATGAAAAACTAAGTTGGAAGGTTTATACTACCAGAGAGCAAGCCTATTATAAAACTATATTAATGTAAACAGTATGCTATTTGTACAAGGGTAGAAAATCTGACCAGTAGAGTCCAGAAATAAAAATAAGGCCATTTAATTCAACACAAACGTAACCCTTTAGTGCAGTGAGGAAAGAATGGTCTCTTCAGTAAGGGTATGTGTTTGTGTAAAATCAGTTCAGATGAATTGCAAATCTAAAAGTGAAAGGTCAAACAGTTAAGGTTTTTGAAAGAAAATGTAGGAGAATATCTTTGTAATCTTGAAGTAGTCAAAGATTTCTTAAACAGGACATAATAATCACTAACCAGAAAGAAAAAGGTTGATAAATTAGATTATATTAAAATGAATAACTTCTGTCTGTCAACGACACAACTAAAAGAATGAAAATGCAACCCACAGAGAGAAGAATATCTCAATATTTATATCTGGTAAAAGACATATCTAGAATATATAAAGAACTCCTTCAAAGCAATAAGACAGACAACCCAATTACAATAAATGGGCAGAAGACTTGAACTGACTTTTCACAGGGGATATCTGAATGGCCAAAAGATACGTTAAAAAGTACTCACCTTCATTAGTCATCAAAGAAATGCAAATTAAAATCACAATGCCTTTCTACTATGCACCCACCAGAGAGGGAAAATGAAAAACATGGAATGTATCAAGTGTTTCAAAGGTATGGAGTAACTGGAACTCTCATAAACTACTGATGTGAGTGTAAATTGGCACAAAATTTTGGAAAATGGCCAGTATCTACTAGAATTGAATGTCATATACCCTGTGACACTAATTCTACTCCTAGGTATATGTGGTAAGCAGAATAATGGCCCTCTAAAATTGTCTATAGACTAACCCCCGGATCCTGTGAATATGTTCCATTATATGGCAAAGGGGAATTAAGTTGCAGATGAAAATAAAGTTGCTAATTAGCTGACTTTAAAATAGGGAGATTATCCTGGTGGGTGGCCCAGTCTAATCACAAGGGTCCTTAAAATGAAAGAGGGAAGCTGAAGAGTTCAGAGTCGGAAAAGGAAATACGATGACAGAAGCAAGGTCAGAGTGATGAGATGTGAGGAGGACTCAACTCACCACTGCAGGCTTTGAAGATGTTGGAAAGTGGCCATGAGCCAAGAATTGTGGACAACCTCTAGAAGCGGAAAAAGGCAAGGAAATGGACTCCTAGAGCCTCCAGAGAGGAATGCAGCCCTACCATCATCTTGATTTTAAGCCAGTGAGTCTCACATTGGACTTTTAACCTACAAAACTGTAAGATAAAGTTGTGTTGTTTCAAGCCACTAGAGTTATAGTAATTTGTCACAGCAGCAATAGAAAACTAATACAGTATAAATCCAATAGAAATGCATACCGACGTTCACCTAAGGATATGTACTAGAATGTTCATAGCAGCACCATTCATAATAGCTAAAAACTGGAAACAACCTTAAATGGCCATCAACAATAGAAGGGATAAATCATGGTAGACAAAGTTAGTTGAATTATCTTAATGGCTATGTCATTAAACTATGATAGTCTGATGAATTCATTTCCAATGTAAAAATTACCTGCTAAAATAATATTGACCAATTTAAGACCAATGTTGGCTGGTCAGGGGTATCCTGTCTTTTGAGATACTGGATATAACACTGAAATATTATTACTTATTGGTCTCTTTTCTAGAATTCACACAGAAGTTCACTATTTGGTTAATATATAGAATATTTTATAAAAGTTAAAATATGCATGGTATGATTCTCATCAACTTCAGGACATTAGTTGCCACTGGGGAGAGAAGGAAGTCAGGAAGAGACAGGAAAGAGATGAGAACAGAGTTGAGAAATAAATGTGGCAAAATGTTAACATCTGTTAAATCTGGGTAGTGGGTACATGAGTATGTTATTATTTTTTGTGTATTTGAAATATTTTGTAACTAGAAAAAGTTCTTAACATAATGCATTAATTCCACTAACAATGATATACACCTTTTTTTCACATTCAGTCAGGCCTTAATTAGATTTCTAGCCGCTGCTGTTCTTTAAAGTGACAGCAGAGGAGCCAGTCATGCCTTTATATTCTGGTTTACTAAGTTAACATTGGGGGGAAAAAATTTATTTGGGGTTCTGGAACTATGCAGGTCTAGTGTCTACGCTTAGGAAATTTGGACTCCTCAACAAGTGTTACAGCGTTTTTAACATTCACCTAAAAGTAGTATGTTATAGGTCCAGCAAATCCTCATTTTTTTCTTTTTAACAGAGATCTTTTTCCCTACTGTCTTTACTTACTAACAACTAAAACAGTAAAACAAAACGAATTCTTGAAAGTTAGCCAAAAGTTATCCAGAAGGAGAAAGACAGATGAGGAGTGATGGTGGTGGTGGGAGCCAGTTGCTGTAGTGCTATGAGGGGAAGGTATAAGGAAAATTAATAGCACAACAGAGTGAACGGAAAGTCAGGCTTAAGTACTTCCATTGAGCTTTTAGATGGTGTGGTAGACAGAATAATGGCCCCCCCGAGATGTCTGCCCACACTTTGTTATTCCCCAGAACTTGTTATTATATTAACATTTGGCAAAAGGGACCTTGCCAATGTATTTTAGGTTCCAGACTTGAAAATGGGGAGATTATCCTGGATTATTCAGGTGTACCAATTGAATCACATGAGCCTTTAAAAATAAATACATGAGGCAGAATGGGAAGTCAGAGAGATTGGAAGCCTGAGAAGGCTTTGAAGATGGAGAAAGAGACCATGAGCCAAGGAATGCAGGTGGCCTCTAGAAGATGAGAACAATCCTCCAGCTGAAAGCCAGCAGAGAAACAGGGATCTCAGTTCTAAAATCGCATGGAACTCAATTCTGCCAACAACCTGAATGAGTTTGGATGTGCGTTAATCCCCAGAGACTCCAGAAAGGCAGGCAGTCCTGCCAACACCGTCATTCAGCCTCGTGTGACTCTAAGCAGAGGACCTAGCTGAGCCATGGTGTACCCAGACTTCTGACCTACAGAACTGAGATAATGGGTATTTTTTAAGCCACTAAGTTTGTGTTACAGCATCAGTAGTAAATAATACAAGTGATATTTTTTAAATATTTATCGTGTTTTCTGATTATAAAAGGATATGTGCTCATTCTAGTGAATATGAATGACCTGGAGATTTTATTAAAATGCAGTTCTGATTTCATAGGTCTGGGGTGAAGTCTGAGATGATGCTGATGTTGCTGGTCCACAAATCACACATTGAATAATAAGGTTCTAAATTGTTTTTAAAATACAGTTAAGTGCAGAGTGAAAAACTAAAGTTGCTACCATCCGAAGATGACTCGCGTTAGTACTGTGGTGTGCTTTCATCCTGGCTTGTTAAATAGACATGTAGTTTTCTATTTTTTAAAAATTAGGCTCACATGGTATATAGTTTATATTTAATGACAGTGTTTCCATATTATTATATATACTATGAAAATATGAATTTAATATATATAAAATATTCCATTAATATGGATGTACTAAAATATACTCCTTTGGTTGTTTCCAGTTTTTCTTTATCATGATTAATACTGTGATAACTATCTTATACATAAGGCTTTGTCCACTTTTCAGATTATTTCCTTAGATTAGAATAAATCCTGTAAGGAGTTCAAGTCCTTAATCAAAGGACATGAAAATGTTCAAGACTTTTGATATATATTGCCAGGATATCCTCCAGGAAAGATTCTACCAATTTATACTACTACCAGCAGTATATGAGTGTCTATTTGAGAGCATCCTTCCTTACAATGAGTATAATCTTTTAAAAAATCTTTTCTGATTTTTATAATCAAAAATTATATTTTAATTAGAATTTTTAGAGGTTTTTGGTGAGGCATAAATTTTCATATGTTCATTGATGTGTGTGTATGTGTGTGTTTGTGTGTATGGTATGAATTGTCTGCATTTTCTTTTCCTGTTTTTCTTTGGAGTATCAAAGATTTAGCTGTTTATCCACTGGATGAAAAACACATTTTTATTCCTCCATCTCCCTAGTGAAATAAAATTCTCAACTATGCAATTTAGAGCCTGCCTATCTAATTTGTTTCCAATCCTAACATTGTTTTCATGAATATAAATAACCCTCAGCCCAAAGTATTAACATTTCCAGCTGCTACCCATTAGTTTAAAGTATATTACAAAGAAAGAGAGCTGTAAATATGCTTGTCCCAAGAGAGCTACTGTAGGCAGCCCTTTTCGTAAAATACTTACTTAATAAATAAAACACAAAATATATATATATACATACATATATATAATAAACACACTTGCACATACACAAATGCGTCCATGCACACACACACACACCAACCAACACATCCTAGAGTCTTTAAAAACTAATTCCATCCTTTGCTGTGGCAGTGCCTGTACTCGGGACATGAGATATCCACCTCAGGAGGCAGTCATCACCCATGTCGCTTTGTTTCCTGGTTACCACAACATTATATGGAAATTCTTACTTCAGAGCCTGTGATATCAAGAAAATCCACCTCTGAGCATGCTGAGATTACTGACTGACTATTAAAATCAGACTTGACAATCCCAAAACATTTTCCTGTCTGCTCCTCCCCAGCTCTACCACCACCACAGACACACACAATTTAAAAAATTCACTCATTCAACTATATACTTTCTTACTCAAGCACTGTCTTTGCTTAAAATAAATGGAGCCTCATGAGGCCAATCATCTGAGTAGGAAATCAGAAAGGCGAGATCATGGGGAGAATCTTTGGGTTCTTTCCTTCTATTTTCCATAATTTGTCTTGAGATGTGATGGCAGGAGAAGGCAGGAGGGAGAAGGTGCTAGGAAAGTACATGTGCAGACAAATACGTGTTTATCTTTAAGGCATGATTTCAAAGTATTGTTTGTGGTCGGAGATGCTGTTGCTAATTATATAATTGTATTACCATATTCCCCCATGTCACCAGTGTGCTTTGTTGTCTTTGGTTCTTACTATGCAATGTAAAAGGACTAGCATGTCTGGTCCTAAATTAAAGTTTATTTAAATCAATGATCCCAAACTTTAAATTTATGACATCATGTTATTTAATTTTGTAGCATCAAAATGCTTTCCTTAAAATTTTAAAATATTTATGCTTTTACTTATATTGCACAATATTCCTTAAGATAATCTTAAGAGAGAGAGATGTCTGTCTATGTTTAAAAAAAAATCAGCTTGGAATCTTCTGCTTCAGCCATATCTGTAGTAGAACACAGTATTATTTCTACCTTTTATTTGGAAATATAAAACTTGTATATTTTGTAGTCTCCATTAACAGATACTGAGGAAGGACAGCACACCATCGTTTGCTGGGCTCACAGTGTGAGTATAGCTGTTTTACTTTTGATACTTTAGGGGTTGAGTGATTTCAGCCCAGGAAACAACTTTATACTACCTCTCCAGCAGAAACACCACGGTTATTTGGAGTGACCTACCTATCAGTGCAACCAGCTTCATAATAATAAAAGCTTAATACACGTCAGGCACTGTGAGGCTACAAAATATATACAACCTTTATATTCCAAATAAATGTATAAATACTACTGTGTTCTACTAGATGTGGCTGAGGCAGAAGATTACACACTGATTTTTTTAAATATACATAAACACACTCCAAGATTCTAATTAAAAGGATTATGGCATATATATGTTCTAAGCAGCTTCCATATATTAAGTCATTTAATACTCATAATCTATCTATGCTTATTATTGCTATTTTATTAGTAAGAATACTGAGGCCCAGAGATGTTAGGTAATTTCATCTTCCTCATCCTCCGTATACCACGTGTCTTTTTTTCTTTGCTGTATTTTACAAGGTGTAGTGTGCAGCCAGTCTAGTGGCCAAGGCAGGCAGTCTGGCTCAAGTCTATGCACATCACATCAAAGCTGTACTGTCTCCCAATACAATTATTTATGTGTTTCCATCTTTTATCACAGAGTTCACTAAAAGTACTGTTCTTTAATAATAAACATTTTTTAAAACTTTTTAACTTGTACTAAAAATTTCCTATTTTAGTAACATTTTATAGTTGTTTTAAAATTGTTTTTCTTGAATACGTTTGTTCAAAGACCCGCAACTTATAATTAACTCATCAGAAAGTAGTAGCACCCTGAGCAGTCCTTTCAGGTATCCACGATGACTTGGCAACACTTGTCAAAGGTGATGGGCTTTACCCAGTTATGGGTAGTTTTTCCTGTCACACTGTTGCTTCCCTACAGTAATGAGTCGTATAACTACATTTGATTAATTCCCTCATCTCCTCTCTCCTAAGGTGTCACAGGAAATTTTAAAACACTGCCAATAATAATTACACTAATAAACAGAAGATACTTAAAATTCTTTTGCTTGTCAAAATAAGGGAGTTTCATATGGTTTTATAAATTGAGTCTGCTGTAAGTCTTCAGAATGTTAAAAATTTAGGTCTTCCAGTATTCTACATATAATGGAATATCCCTTGCAGTACATTATATTGCAGGTGGTACCAGGTAACTGCCTCTAAACTCTAGAAGTAATCAGTGTATAATCCTGTGAGGTCTATCAGGAAGCAGTTTCTCCTTGTGGATATATCTTGTTGGTTGGACATTTTCTTTATAAATTATGGTTATCAACATTTAAAATTTCAGATTTAAACTTTGATTTTTAGATTAATGAACAGTCTTGTCAAAGGTTACCATCTGAATGTTCCATTTCTCTCACTGTTAAACTACCATGCGTTCTTTTGTCACAAGTAGAGTTTGTGGTCCTGTTTTTAACATATATTAAATGTTTATCAGTACACAGGCACACCTTAGGCGTATGATATATAAAGAATGGATGTCAGAGTTTGATCACAACAGGTATTTTACAAGGATTACCTCAGGATTTGTGAGAGTTGTAAAAAATGATTCGAAAAGGCATACCTCACCTTGTCAAATATGGCAAAGGAAAAAAAATACATAGTATAAAGATGATACAGCCTTCTTTAGAAGCAAACAATTCCAAATATAAATGTACTTCCACAGATAATAACTTTTGTTGTCATAGGTGTATCTACATTATCCCAACATCTAGGGCTTTAACCAATTTCTATGTTCAGCTGATTCTAAATGAATTTATTCCTGACATAATCCTTTTCTGTATTGGAGGTATAGCTCTGAGCCAGCATCAGTGTCAATTCCAGGATATAATTTAGAACTGTGACATATTTAATTTATTCTGTGAAAAGCTTTATAGGACTTTTCAGTATTAACAATATTTCTATCTCCAAGGCTATTAGACATTGTTTCTGTCATTTCTATTCTACTTTCTTAATTTTTAATATTGTTTTCTGTTTATTATAACAAGGTGGTACTTCTCATAATTTTGGGCTAGATTCAGATTCTTATGAGGCTTATTCTTTCTTCCTTCCCATTTAAAAACTGTTTATTAAAACCTACTAGTATTTTCATAGCTATTTGCCTCTAAAAGCAATTGTTCATAATTGAGGTAGATTTTCCCTTGTAGGAATTCACAGCTGTGAAGAGAAAATTCTTTCCCAGTGAGTTAATAAATAGGCTTTTGTGAGAATTTTCTACTGGAATATTTCTCCTGATTAAAGGCTCCAAGACTAAGAGTCTGTTGTTCTTGGTGCTAATAGAACCAAACCACACCTGCAGCTGAGCAAAGAACACTTTGGAAAGCCGAACTCACTTAAGGTCTTCTTTTTTGTAATGGGTAATTTGAAAGCAGTCATTTTTCTTAAAAAAATTAAAATTCAGACATGACCTTTGGACCAAATCAGAGGTTTTAACATAAGGAAAGCTTCTCATTGAACCATGCAGTCAAAGTAAAACTCAGGCAGTGTTCCCTAAACAGTATAGCTCTATACAGTCTACTGATAGCACACAATATATAACCAGCAAAGGTGAAGCCTTTTGATATGCCTACTAATTTCTTTGTGTTAACTCCTCTTTATTGTTCCACTTGCTTATTAATCACACTATTCATAAAACTCCCAAGATTTGGGGGGGAAATGAATACCTGCTATAGGAAATCACTGCTCAGTCCAACCCAAACCACTATCAACTTTCTTAATTGTATCCCTGCTTCCACTCTAGACTAGCTAACTACTGTGCGTACCATGTGGTTAAGGGCACACATATGAAGCTAACCTATCTGGGTTTAAATCCTGGCTCTGCCATTGCTGCATGACCTTGAGTGAGCTATTTAATCTCTGTTGCCTCCGTTTCCCCCTCTGTAAAATGAGGATATTACTTACCTCATATGGTTGTTCTGAGGATTAGTTAACATCAAGTTTCTTAAATAACTGGTGTAAGTGCTGTGAAATGCTAAAAAAGACTTAACACAGCAATCAGGGCAACCTTTATAAAATAAGTCAGATGCTACTCACTTGGTCAATCTCCTCTAAATAGCTTCACTCTTAAATAAAATCTGAACTCCTACCTAAGGCCGATACGCCTACCTGTGACTTCATCTGCCCTCTCTGTGCTTGCGCTCCTCCAGCTCCATTAGCCTGCCCCCCAGGGATACTGAGCAGTTCCACTCCAAGGCCTTTGCACTTGCAATTGCCTCTTCCTGGAATACTTCCCCCGCCCCCGATTTTTGCCTCACTCACTCTCTCTCTCTCTCCCTGGTAACTGCACAAATATTCAGAGGCCAGCTCCATCTAAGATAGCACACATGTCCTCATTGTCTAGTCCCTGGACCTGTTCTGTTTTTCTTTGTAGCACTTACTACCCCTGACATTACATTGACTAGTGGTCTCTCTCCTAACTGGAATGTGAACTGAGCACAGGGACTTTATTTTGGTCATGCCCATAGTCCCACACCTAGACCACCTGGGTTGGTAGTGCTTAGTAAATATTTGCTGGAAGATTGGATAGATGCTGGGTTAAAACAATTGATTTTTTTTCCTGAAGACTACTGACCTTAACTTACTATGCATTTTTTTTTCGTGGTATGCACCTAATATCTCCTACTCCCATATTTTCACTTAATCCAAGTTTTCTCATTAGGCCACCACTTACTCTAGGAAGATAAACTTTGGGCTTTTAGAAATAAACATTAAATAAAGACTAGATTCTTATCTGTAAAGGAAAGGGTAAGCCAACACAACAAAAATGCTGACATTGTTTTCAAAGGGAAGTGTTAAGTACCGTGTAGTAAACTGAATTCTAGACATGGCCAGATTTTTTGAATGTTCAGTGTTTAATGATAATATATCTACCTATAAAGATCTATGGAGATTTCAGATCAGATAATGAATAGGTAGTAGTTTATGACTAAAGCATACATACTTAGTTACAATTAAGGTTTTTCTTTTCTCTTTTGCAGATTAATGACGACGGAGAGCGAGATCAGATTTGTCCACAAGGAAATGGGAATAGTACCAAGCTGGGGCGGAGCTGTCCGGCTGGTTGAGATAATTGGCAGCAGACAAGCTCTTAAAGTGTTAACCGGGGCCCTCAAACTGGATTCAAAAAAAGCTTTAGACATAGGAATGGTTGAAGAGGTCTTGCAGTCTTCAGATGAAACTCGATCTCTAGAAGCAGCACAAGAGTGGCTAAAGCAGTTTATCAAAGGGCCACCAGAAGTAATCAGAGCTTTGAAAAAATCTGTTTCTTCAGGCAAAGAGCTTTGTTTAGAGGAGGCATTACAGACCGAAAGAGATCTTGTAGGAACACTTTGGGGTGGACCTGCAAATTTAGAGGCTATTGCTAGGAAAGGAAAATTTAATAAGTAGTTTTTTAAAATATGATGTACTACCAGTAAAACTCCAATGTAATCATTGTAATCATGTGTATAAAAGTTAAATGATATTAAATAGGAACGGCAGAATTACTTTGAAGGCTACCACTGTTATTTGGGTTTTTAATAATTTTTTGAATAGCTGAATTCATTGGCCTAGTTTTCAGTATATTTGGGTATTTACCAAGTAATCTGGAACGTTTGGCTAAAATATACAAAACTTTTGGCTTAAAAATTATTGTTATCAATTCTCAAATTCCCATAATAGTTCTTAGCCTATATCCAAAGATCACTTTTTAAAAGGAAAACTTCTATACAAAACCTATTCCTGGGGTTATCCTTCATAGTCTTTCTTTGTCTTACCTGGAAATAACTTACTTACAAAAATAACTGAATGAACCTTGTAGTTAAAGAACAAAAGTGGAGAGGGATCAGGGGACAAGAAGATGAGAAAAGGTATGATCAATCATTTTCTTCTGCTCCAAGCAGCTGAAATAAAGTAGTCATGGGGAATGGCCCTTCTTTTAAATAAAGATGCTCCCCACTTCCCCCCACTAAAACTTTGGAGCCTCATTTATTTGATCTTTTTAATAATTAGTTTTCTATTTTAAATTATCTACTGAACAGTGATAGCCACTACCTGGAAAGTCTACTGACTCTACAAAATTGGCCATTCATTTGTGTGCACTGGGATTTCTAAACTAGTAGTAAGTACTACTATTTATGTAGTAATGAAGTTGAACTCTAAATCAAAACTGCCTAAGACTTCAAAGGGACTCATGAAGCATCCTGTAACATACATTTGCATTTTACATTAGATTTCTATTTTCTTCTGAAAAGTAACTAACCATTCTTCTTTTATTAACTAGCTATCTTTTAAAAGTAAATTTAATAAAAATACACAATTCAAACTTTTATGATCAGCTCAATAATTCACTTTTAAAAACGTTTAAGTCAAAAAATTAAGTCCCAGTTCTAACCTATCACAACAAGTAAAAGATAATTTCAAAGTAGTGACAGTTTTTATTTGCTATTGTAACATTCAATTCACATTTGAAAATCATACTAAAAATAACTTGCATGTGCTTCATCAACATGACTTTACTGTTTTGAGTTAGGATATAGAGACAAACTCACATTACTTTTTCAGAACCAAATTCTGGATTACCAAGTTAACCCAACACTTCCTACCTTGCCATAAATTCTACAACAATTTATATAAAGTGAATTTCTGTCTACTAATGCTGTTTATAAATAAGCCTATCATTTAATTCAGATTAGTGTTAGAGCACTAATGAAGACTGGCAAGGAAAATCTAAAACATATATAGTCTCTACTATCAGTTATTTAAGAAATTTAAGTCTCCCTGGTGTTAGGTTTATTTCCATATGTATTTATTCCATGCACATTGCCTGTAGATACTGTTTAAATATTCTCTATAAAGAAATCAAACTTTTCTGAGCAGGTAACTATTTAAGCTGAATATCATTAATTCAAACCACCACCTTTTTAGTGACCTTTGGCCACAAATGTCAAAATGTTTCCATCCCCTTTCCAGACTCAAACAAGAGACAAATTATTTTTGATAAATTCTAGTATTTATTAAATTATAAATTCTGTAATCAAAAAGAAAAATGTGGATCAAGAGAACCTCAAACTACAAGGACTAGACAGCAAAGCCTATGGGAACGCCATGAAGTGTGTTACAGACAAGATTCTGTTATTAGCTGTTTTCTTTATAGTTCCATTTCAGTAACTTTACTATTAAGTAGTTGTTATTCATCTATTTTAAAATCTCAAATTCACATCTATTCTCACATTAATTAAGCTTCCTGTTCATACTGATACCACACATCTCATAGGTACCAAATTTTAGTAATGGTTTTGTCAATCCATGCAGAAAAATAAGACACAACGCAAGTTAGATGGGACCGTCAATGCACGGACAAAACACAGACGCTGGCCAAAAGAACTTAAGAAATTTTTTAAAAACTACAAAATAAACAGGCCTCAAGAAAACTGGGTTATTACTAAACAGCTCTCAACTATTAACACCCAAGTTCCTTACATTAAATAAATTTCTCAACAGAGACATGTTAGACATTTTAATTACAGGTCTATCCTTCCCATACCCCTCCCCACCCCAACTCCCAAAATGCACTACTAGGGATGAGTGTATAAGGTTACGTGGGCAGAAATGTACAGATAACCTTGAGCATGGAGCTGAAGACTTTTTTTTATTTAAACTTCGGTTACTGTGCACTGTCCATCAGGCCTTCTAGATCTGACACTCACTGTTCCACCCCCTGCTAGTGATCTATCAGTTCCTGATCCATCTGATCGATCAGATACTGTCTGGTTTGCATTAGGAACCAAAAGTCTCTGTTGGGTTAAGGAGTGCTGTGCAACAAGTGCAGATACATCCTCACTATCACTACTGGCGTCTGATTCGGTTTCTTCAATGGAGGTGTCTGGTGCTGCTACCCTGCCTGAAGACGGTGATTCATGATCTTCTTCTCCTTCCCCCCTATGACTCCTTTCAGCTATGCTGTCTCCACTGAGTTGTAAATGAGCAAAAGAGTCTTCCAGAGAAGTGCTTGCATCAGGGGATGGTGTTGCAGGGCTTGTTAACTGGCCATCTACTGATGTCAGGGGCCTTACAGAAGAAGACACAAGAGGCTGAACAGAAGCTCCGTTCTGTGCTGATACACTGTCCGCTCCATCGGCAGAGCTCTCTCTTGCTAGGTTTACGGTATTAGCATCACAGTCCAGCCTAAGTCCGGCTACTCCCTTCTTTGGTATATCTATTATATCTCGTTTAATCTTCCTGCGACGTCCATGTTCATTTCTCCTATATTGAACCATATTTTCAAGATCAGCAACATACAGAAACCCGGCAATTAACATTTCAGTGCTCTTTTTACCTTTGGAAAAAGCATCTTCCAGCTCTCTACTAGTGCGCTCATCATACTGCCACCACCCATTTCTTCCTTCATAATACCATGCATATTCACCATTCCCTCTACTTGCTGCCTTGAGTTCTTCTGGTGACAATAAGGTTGGCTTGTCAAGGAAATCCTCGGGAATTTCTTGTCGACAGAGGGCACATCGCTTTCCAAGCCATGAAGCTCCCTTTACACATAGATAGCAGAAAACATGCTTACAAGGCAGACTGACTGGGTGAACACATGTTTGCAGACAAATGGCACATTCAGGGACAGTCAGAGAAGGTGCACTATTAGAACAGGACTCATTTGCTTTCCTGTTCGTAGGAAGCATGTTTACCGAGTGATCAATTTCACCACAGCCAGCCATCCTAAGAAAAGGAGAGAAAATACACACAATATGAAAATCATGTTTTAACTCTTCCAGTATCTTAATTCATCAATTCAATAAGTGCTTACTAAGCATCTATTATATGCATTAAATGCAAGCAGCATACTAGACAATGGGGATACAAAGATGAAAGTAGAGAAAAAACTCTTAACTTGCGTACAAAAATCTTTTTTTGATTTTTATGTCTTTAATTTTTACTTGTGGGGACAATGAGGCATACAAATGACAAGCCAAAAAAAAATCCAACCAAGATATAGATTTTAAATAAATATACCATTTCTACTCAGCCACAGAACTTATAAGATAGAACTAAATGCAAAGATTTAAAAACATACAATCCATTCTAGACTGACTTTATAATCAGTCTGGAAAGGAGTTAGAGAAACAGAAAATGGCTAAAAGTAATTTAAATTACAATTACAGAAAGTGATAATCTTGTAGCCTTTTAGGGTATTACTGGCAATTTTGCAAATATTGCCATATATTAATATACTTTTGGTACTTGACAAGTAGACCATATGAAAAATACCAAAGCTGAAATCTTAGAAGTTCCCTATCCCTGCTGTATATCTAAAAACACTGGTTAGACCAGTCATCTCATTCCCCCTCAATGAAAATCTTTCTTCTAATGGCTTTTGTTGTTGTTGCAGGTTTCTAAACCATATGCTCTTCTTGCTGTATTCTCAAGATAATCTCATCTATACTCACGGCTTAAGTTGTTACCTATATACAAATGACTCACAAACTGATATTACCAGCTCAGGTCTCTCCTTTCAGCCCTAGACCTACACTTCTAATTGCCTATTTTATGTCTCTTCTTAGATGTCTTGAAGGCACAAAAACAAACTCAAGATCCTTTTCCTCCTTATTTACTCCCTAAAAGCCCCCTGGTGACACCACTATCCATCTGCTTATCCAAGCCAGAAAGCCATCATTGAAACTGCCCTTCTCCTACCCCTCCCCATCCAAGACATCAGCAGGTCTTATCAATTGTGTCTCCTACATATCTCCTGAATCTATCTACTATCCATCTCTACTTTTCCGTAGCTACCAAGCAAACATTGTTTATTAAACTACTGCATATGCTTTTTAATTGGTCCAGCCTTACCCTTTGCTTAAAAATGCTGACTTTAGGATCAAGACCAGGATCTATATGCCCTGCATGGTCTGGCCCCCACCTCCCATGCCAGTCTCGCCTCATCTCATACCAAACTTCCCTTTGATCAGTCTTCCAGCCATACTGGCTACTCTCTCCAAAATTAGGTTTTCTCTATATGGAAGATTTCCTCACTTCCTGCGTCCCATGCCCCGCCATGGGCAAACCACTACCCATCTTATACCCCTCTTGAGAAAGCCTCTATGACTAGGCCAAATCACTCTATTTTTTTTAACTTCTTACTACCAAGCATTTCTCATTCCTAGCACTTAGAATTGCAATGTTACACTTATTTGTGTGATTATTTTGTTAGTTAATGTCAGACTTCCCTTAAAGCAGGTGGGCTTTAAAAGGGCAGGGGACAGGTCACTTCTGGCTCATCTCTGTATTCCCATGTAGGACCTGGCAGATAGAGAACACTCAAACATTTGCTAAGAAAATGAATATGTTTTTTCAAAGAAGAATATGAATATATCATATTATAAAATAGATTTTGGGGTTTTATTTTAAATAAGAGTAAGTTAAACCATTGGACTCATAAATGCTTTTTTTTTAAAGCATTTGCTTATACATACCTTGGGAATGTATAAAAATTCTGTCAGTGCACTTAAAGATCAGCCCTGAAGAAGCAAACTCAAGACTATATAAGGAATAGCTGCAGCTGGCCAAGGGAGAAAGGATACCTTGAATTAAGGCAGCTGTTATACAGCGACACCAATGCTAAATTAAGTCTAAATTAAACCCTTAGTGTAAATTTCCTTACCTGCAAATCAGAGTTTATAAAACTTAGGCAAGAACAGTCAAAAAAAAAAAAACGCTTTGTCATTACCAAAGCTCCACAACTGTTACAATCATGCAAGACCAAGGGAGAAAATGACATGAATACTGAAGTTGCCCTGAAGAGGAAGGAGAGAGGGAAAAAAAAGACAAGATTTGTGAAATTGGATGTATGGGGCTTAAACGTTGGCATAAAATTTGGAACTTCTGCCTTATCGATTCAGATAAACATTTACACAACTATTATGATCTATATACAATGCTGAGTATGGATGGCTCTAAAGATGAATAAGACACACACCTACTCTGTTAAATAAGGAAATATACAGGCAAGCAAGCAGATAATCACAAGACGGCCTGATTCCTGCAGTAATCGAAATGTATTAGGGATATTTATTAAAAGTAATAATGACGAGGAACCAGCACCGTGGCGTAGCGGTTAAGTACACGCCCCCCGCTGCTGGCGGCCCGGGTTCAGATGCCCGGCGTGCACCGATGCACCGCTTGTCAGGCCACGCTGTGGCGGCGACCCATATAAAGTGGAGGAAGATGGGCACAGATGTTAGCCCAGGGCCAGTCTTCCTCAGCAAAAAGAGGAGGATTGGCATGGATATTAGCTCAGGGCTGATCTTCCTCTCACACACACACACACACACACACACACACACACACACACACAAAGTAATAATGACGAGAGAGAGGTAAGAGGATGGACATAGGTTAGAAAGTTTGAGGTGCAGAGGAGGCTGGGGAGTGGAGGAGATTCAAGACACTGAGCTAAATAAGCAATGGAACAGCAGGAGATGAAGCTGTAATGGGAATCACAAGCCAGATCATGAAAGCCTTACCGCACTCTGCTAAAGAAACATCTGCTTTTATTTTATCCCACAGTAATAGGAAACCACAGATATTTTAGAAGGGGAAAAAACGATGGACTAGACCAGTGATAAGTAAACAGACTGAGAAATGGAGATGAAGATCTCACAGAGATTGGAAATCATTAATTAACTGCTACTTAAAATGAGCGAGTGACAATCTCTCTGTACCAGTTGATTCAGCCATTTTAAACATGAAATATTTAGAATTTAATCACCATAAGGATCTTTGCTTTTTTCCAAGATCAAGCACTCAAAAAATAGGACCAGTGGTTACAGAAAGGGTAGTGAGTAAAAATGTTTCCACTTATCAAAACTTGCAAAACAATACTCTTAGGCTTTTATCACAGCACATTCAATCAGCCAACAATCCATTCTCTTACTACTTTTTCTGTGCCCCAGGTTGCTCAATAGGCAAAGGTCAAAATTATAGTGTTTAGAAAAGGTTGCACTTATCTAGAAAAAGAAGCAACACACAGTCTCAATGGAAAGAAATGATCACTATGAAATGCTTAATTTCCAAACTCTTTTTTTCAACTTTTAATTCCATCTCCAATCAACTCCTTAACCAGAAACTCTAGGTTATAGAAACTAGTAAAGTACAACTTTTTCCAAACCTATGGTAAGTTCTAAGTTAACCAAATATGACCTCTTCCCATGTGTTAGGCACTACAGGAGCTTCAAAATATTTTGAGACAAACCCTTGCCTTCAAAGACCTTGTAATTAAACATTCTATAAGTGAAAGCACATGCATCTCAACTGGTCAATTAATGTCCCCACCTATTTCCCCTAAAAAGAACTGGCTGTGCACAACACATTTTGTTAGACTCTCAAAAACTCCTATGTATTTCTTAAACACAAAGTCTTACTACTTCCCGAAATGGCAAGAGACAAAGTACCACATATTTCCTTTGTCATTTGGCAAAAGATTCAGAATACTTTTGTCTGCTCCAGGTACTCTTACACTGTGCTAACAGTCCATGTATATTACTTTCAATTCTGCCAAATCCTATAAGCAGTGCCCAATGTACCTTTAAGAGGTTAGGGGAAAAAAAAAAAATCAGAACACTCACACCATGCTTCTGGCATGGGACTTCAGTTTTCTCATCAGTAAAATGGGAATAATTCATGTTTTAACTCAAAATTATTGTAAAATGACAATAAATTAAGTGACAGCAAAAAACCATGTAAGTGAAAGTTTCTTCTACAATATCTAATACATGTTCACCACACAGTATATACTAAATATTTGCTAACTGAATTTAGCTTCTCATTCTCACTTTTCTGTTTATTGGCAAAAGCCACATATAGGTCAATCTCAGGAGAAGACTAACTCTGAAAATAACTGTAAGGGACTGGCTTCCGAGTTTTAATTCATCAGGTCCTATTGCTACATTAAATCTCAGGATAACTTTAAACATCTTGGCAACAAAAACAACTAAAATTAGCCGTAGAAGGGGAAACAATACATATATTCTTTCATCCCTTTCAATTTAGGTCAAAGAAATTAGTTGACAATAAAATTCTTGAAAATCTTTTTTTAAATTTCCGTATTTATTTAAAGCCCCAATTAAGAAAAAGAAAATAAGTAAGCCATCAAGACAAGTAGTAATTTAACTGAGTAAGAAAGAAGTTTGATTCTGTTCATAAGACAAAATGGAGAAATGGGCTACTTCTCATCACTACTTGGAAAAACAACAGCAACATCTTATATATAAAGAAGTCCACAACCTAAACAATTTAGGTACTTTCTGGGCAAAGGACAGGCCAATAAATTTAAATTTAAAAAAGAAAAATAAAAGCCTGGTAAAATGTAAACAAAATATCCAATATGTAACTTGGACGAATGCCATATGTTAAAAAAAATATATAATTTCACAACCTGTTGTAGTTGTTTTAAGTAAAATTGACCCAAAAGTCAATTTTCCATCAGATGCAGTTAGCTTATCGACAAAAAATAAAGTTTTCAACCTAAGAACAGTACACTCCACCCTGTATGATCAATATCTTATATGACTCTTACTCTTGCATGCATGAATAAACCTAAACATAATTTCAAAACTAAAAATAGCAGTTACAACCACCCCAGGGGAAGGCATGAACTGTAAAAGCCACACACCTGGAAAGGCAAAACAGTTCTGTTTGGGCAGGTATTTCAGTTTCCTCAGTAGAATGAAATCAAGTTGGATAAACTTCATCAGGCAACAAACGGACATCAGTCACTAAACCTTCATTATTTCATCTAAAGCACTTTCGACTATCAATTTGCAAATTTTAAATTCCGATTCTGTTCAGCCCACCAAGTGTACTGTAAGTCTATTACCAACTAAGAAATGGGGAGAAAAAAGTAGTAACTGCTTACATAATTCTGGATGAGGCACATACAGTGCACGAGATACAACTAAGATATATAACAAGATAAGAACAAAGCAATGCAAACCTCTAGCCCACCATTAAGACATACGCTTTAAGGTTATCTTTATTATCATTTTAATCTACTCTACAAAGTCTCTATTTTGCATAGTTTCAATGATGTTCAAATAGGCTGGAGGCTAAATGTGTGCAGAAGATCATACCAATTTGTAAATAAGAAATGTTTTTTTTTTCTTTTTTGTAGATCAAGGATTTGATAAAGAGTTAATGCTAATCAAAGAAAGGTATTCCCTAACTAATAAAAGTCTTAGGAAACTCCAGAAATCGTTTTGAAAAAGGGAATTTATTTCCTGGTTACTAAATTAAGAGTAATTTAATACGTAGAAATTTGGAGTGAAGTTAGTCCAACTCCACTGAAGAACATAGTAAACATAGCACTCGAATGATTTTTTTTACTAACTGAATTCTTAATATGATATTATAACTTTTAAGCATAAATTCCATTCTTCTTCCCACAGATAAACTGTAAAATATTTCTGGAAGACAAATAAGTGTCTACTAATACTAGTAAGCCTTCTGTTCAAGAAGACAAAATATACAGGGATATGGGCAGAGTCAGGAGAAATCTCCAAGTACTCAGATTTTGTTTAATCTTCTTGAAGACACCTAGTCAAAAGAAAGGTAAAATTACTATAAATGAAAATGGTCTTTAGCTTACATAGAATTGAAAAACTTTTTAGCCAGCAATAAAAATTGCAAGTATTAAAAATCAGATTTTTTTTTAAAGTCCGGGCTCAGAATCCAATTACAAACACAAAAAAGGGAACAAAGAATAAGTTAACACACCACCTTTTGATAAGCGCAGACCTATCAAAAAAGAATGTGAATTTCCTTCCAAAACTATTTTTAAAAGAAAAAAATTCCTCAAATCTTTAGTTCTGTTGGAATACAAAGAGTTTGAGGTTTAATACAAGTTAAAAATACAACTTTAAAATTTAAATTTTAACAATGACCATTCCTAAGTCCTTAAGACAAAAGTCTTAACTTTTCATATTGTTCAGTGTCTTGTAAATGGTGGGTATTTAATCTCTGTTGGGTGTTTGTTGATACATATTTCTATTACATTAAAATATAAATATATAACAACTAACATTTATTGATGGTGTAATATGTGCCAGGCACTTTTTGAAGCACTTCACATCTAATCCTCACACGACCTTGTGAAATGGGTCATTATTTTCCTTATTTTACAGATGAGGAAACTGAGGTACAGAAAGCTCAGCTGATATGCCCAAGGCCACAGACTCAATTCATAAGTGACTGAGCCAGCTTCAAATCTAGGTTTCAAATCCAGGTGGTCTGACTTCAGAGTCTGCACTCTTAACTGGTACAGACTGCCTTCAAAATAATTATGGCTATCCAAAGATAAGAACCACTATCAATAATTTTAGGAAAGATAAAGCTTCAAGAAGTTACTAAGAGAGGCCAGCCTGGTGGCGTAGTGGTAAAGTTTGTGCGCTCTGCTTCAGTGGCCCAGTATTCACGGGTTTGGATCCCGTGCGCAGACCTACACACCGCTCATCAAGCCATGCTGTGGCGGCGTCCCACATACAAAATAGAGGAAGACTGGCACAGATGTTAGCTCAGGATCAATCTTCCCCCAGCAAAAAGAGGAAGATTGGCAACAGATGTTAGCTCAGGGCCAATCTTCCTCACACACACACAAAAAAAATTACTAAGAAATTTTACAGACTGGTAAAGGAATGAAATTTATATCACCTGCCACAAGAGCTGTCACTTGCAGTATTTCCCTTTATTCCATTTCAATTTTGAACAAAGTATTTGAGCATCTACCATGCCCAAGGCACTAGGAAGGAGATGCATAACAATACTTGCCATCAAAGCGTAGGAGCAGATAAGTTAATGAACACACGCATTACTTATTGGTTTTATGATAGGCATAAGATACCAGGGAGCACAGAGGAAGGAATGGTAACTAGCAGGGAGGGGAGAGAGACATTTTGAATGGATGAAACATACTATGCAAGGAGAAGTGCTGCAAAGAGCCTGTACATTGTGCTATCTTAATGAGTTTAAACATTTATTCTAAATGTCAATGGTTCTTAAACATTTTTAGCTCACAGCCTTATTAAGAATTGGATGAAATTTTTAACATAATTTCAAGGGATTCAAAGATCTCTATGAAGCTAGTCCACATATGAACTCCTAAGGAGGCAACAGGAATTCACTGAAAGGTTTTATGTTAGGAAGTGACAGTTTAGTAATTTACCAAGATCATTTGGACAGCAGTTTGGAGTAAGACTTGCTGGCATGAGGCAAAAAGGAAACTAGGATTTATAGTAATTTAGGTATAAGACAATGGGAGGGAGGTGCAGATCTAAGATTACAACAATAGAATATAAGAAATATGAAGGAAACAGAAAGGAAAGCATTTAGTTACTGACGGACGGTGGCACCATCCATCAAGATGTAGAATTTGAGGAGAGTTCCGTCTCAGACATAATGACTCTGAGATATTTATAAGGTCCACAGATGTAGACAGGTAGATGATAGCTGAGTTTACTAGACTGGTACTCTGAAGAAATCTAAGCTGAAAGAAATCTGACGAGTCACCAATACAGACACGGTTCTTGGAGACATAAAAATGGATGAATGCCCAAATTAAACCTGTAGAGAGAGCAGACAAAAGGACCAACCACAGAACCCCGGATCACTCCAACATTTGTAAGTGAGGCAAAACAGTCTGCAAAGGATGTAAGGAATTGGTCCAAAAGGGATGGGGAATAAAGAGAAATCACCATCACAAAAGCCATGAGGGGATACATTTGCAAAAAAGAAGGGTTAAGAAAGGAGAGGACTTGTACTCTCTGACTCATGAAAATTTCCACTTTTGTAGTGAAATGTACAGTGCAAAAGTTGTGAGCACCGCACACTGATGAGCTATTTTGATTTCCCTGTGCCCCCAAAGACTATTAAAAAACTTCCAACCTCTCAGTTAAGAGATATCCTGGTCTCTCTTATCATTAAGAAATTAGATAAGAATGAATCGTCAGAATGTATCTTTATCTTCATGCTACTTTTATCATCATTCCTCTTGGCTCAGGATGGGGTACTGCTGGTTGTTTTCAAAGCTAACTCCTCAATTTCTGGTGTTAGCACATCCCAATTCCTCCAAGATTTTAATCAATACTCTCTACTCCTAAATTTCAAAATCAACTAACATGCTAAGTCTGATGGCCTCTTTTGGTCTCAAGCTATTTGATGTCATTGCACTGAATGGTTTTATTAACTACCAACTTTTTTCCTAAAACTTGACACTCTTCATTTCCAAGATAGTACTCTCGCTCAATTCTCCTTTCTGTTTCATTTTTTTCTATCTTCTCTAGCTTCCCTTAAATACCAATATTCTTCACAAAGGCTCTGTGGGTGACCCTATTTTCACACTACATTCTATGCCTAGACAATCTACTATTTCAAACTAATAAATATCTACATGACTCCCAAAATCTAACATCCAGAACCATTCCACCTAAGACCTATATTTCCAATTCTGTATTCAAAAAAATACTACCTCAACATTCTCTAGGCACCTGAAATCAAACATGACTAAAAATAAAATTATCTGTTCCTCTAAACCCGCATCCTCTTCCTTTTTTCTGTCTTGGATAAAACTTGAAGCCATTCTCAGTGCTCCCCTACTCTGTGGCCACTTCTCTTTTCTATGACAGAAACTTCTTTAGAATGTGTCCCGTTCATTCCCAAAGCCTGTGACCCTAATTCTGGTCTCTTGGACACACTCTTGCACAAAATACTGACCTCCCAAGCGGCCTCTCTGACTTCTGTCCTTTCTCCCTCTCATCTTTTCTCAGTTCTGTCATGTCTAATTAGTCTTCTCACCACTCAATCTTCAATAGTTTTAATCTAACCCAAATTCCTAAGCATTAGCTTTCAAGTACATTGACACAGCCTTTAGAGTAAAACAGACTTAGTTAAAATCCTGGCTCCATCCTTTATTCTCACTGTGTTGACCCTAGAACAGTTTCCCAAACTTTTCTAAACGTAAGAACTAGCTGGTGTGCTCCCCCCTGAAAATTTGGACATATCTGGCTTACAGTCTACAAATCTGTGTTTTTAACAAGTGCCCCAGGGGTTTATTCTCAGAGAAATTTGGTAAACACTGACCTTACCTCTCTAATTTTGTTTCTTCATGAGTAAATGAGACTACTACTATCTTTCACAGCGATTAAATTCAATAATCCAAGTAAAATACCCAGTAAGCACCTGGCAAGACAGTAGGAACTAAATACGCACTCATTCCCTGTACTAACTTTGAAGTTTCTTTCTCTCACTACATGGGATTGCTCCTGACTACACTAAGATGCCTTGATGTTTAGGCAGCTGTGCCCCTCCTCATTCCCTTGGCTTGAAAAATATTTCCTAATTTTCTCAGATTGTAAAAACTCTATTCATTCTTTAAGACCAAGCCAAAAGATCTTCTGTTCACTCTGAACCCTTCAGATGGAATAAATCCTCTCGGTTCCAAAAGTATTTTATTGTTAGCTCAATATGGCATTTCTTCCACGTGTCTCACTTACTAGAGCATAGTCTAGTTTCTTGATGGCCAGCACCTAGACTATCTGACCTACAGGATTAAAAATATACACAGTTATGTGCCATGTAACGACATTTCAGTCAGTGACAGATCACACATACGATGGTGGTCCCCTTAAGATTAGTACCATATAGCCTAGGTGTGTAGTAAGCTATACCATCCAGGTTTGTGTAAGTACACTCTATGATGTTCACACAACCGACGAAATCGCCTGATGATGCATTTCTCAGAACATCCCCCCATCGTTAAATGACACATGACTATACATGTACAGGTATAACTTGAAAATATTGAGGGTTCAGTTCCAGACCATCACAATAAACTGAATATCTCAATAAAATGAGTCACACCAATTTTTTGGTTTCCCAGTACATATAAAAGTTATGTTTATGCGTATTCTACTGTAGTCTATTAAGTGTGCAATAGCATTATGTCTAAAAAAACAATGTATGTATCTTAATTAAAAAATACTTTATTGCTAAAAAATGCTAACCACTATCTGAGCCTTCAACAAGTCGTAATCTTTTTGCTGGCATAGGGTCTTGTAAAAAACGCAATTATCAGTGAAGCACAAAAAGCAAAGCGCAATAAAACACGGTCTGTGTATATAGACAGATAACATATGAACAGAATTAAACAAAAGATACACTGGCCCCAATTTTAAAGAAAAATGCTTATTGGTTTCATTTTTATTTTATCAAATTCTCAACATTGACTAAGAATGATACGGTCATACTTAAAGGGAATATATAATCCAAGCATCATATTGAAAAAGTAGATAGCAATAGTTACATGTCAAACTGGAAGAAAATGTGAAATACTATCTGCCAGGGTCACTCTTTGGTCCAGTATTTTG
Source organism: Ceratotherium simum simum (assembly GCF_057802395.1). Classification (NCBI taxonomy): domain Eukaryota; kingdom Metazoa; phylum Chordata; class Mammalia; order Perissodactyla; family Rhinocerotidae; genus Ceratotherium; species Ceratotherium simum. The sequence continues at coordinate 47,133,598 of NC_141918.1, read as the reverse complement.
AACACTGTAATCACTAAATCTGTAAAAGTCAGTAAAATGTTCACTGCATTTTTCATGAGTGACATCAAGTTGGACAGTGTTCATATTAACTTGGAAGATGGAAATATGATGTTCATTGTGTAAAAATGTTCCACCAAGAACAGAATAAAGTTCAATATGGGCAAGATAAAGGTAGTGTAACATTTTAAAGCATATTTCACAAAGACTGGATGATAAGAAAACACAACTAGTAAAACTGGGGACTAGAGTGAATTCGATATGAATTGAAATGCAATAATGTACTAAATTTTTAAAAAATCAATTAATTAAAAAAAATCAATTTAATTTAGTGAAACAAGTTTTTAATAACTAGTTTTTTATAACTCTTAAGTCTCTCTTATTTATAAAAGCTGACACTGTCTTCCTAGCTCGGTTATTTAAGTAAATTACTATGTAAAGAGAAAGTAGAACCCAGAACACCTGGAGATCTTTGCAGTTTTATAGCCTCCTATGAGCAAATTCCTCTGTCTCCAGTTTCACTTTATAGACATTTTTCCCTATGGAGAGATTTCTGGAAATCTACATTAACAATAATTTAATGTGAATAAAACTGCTAACTCAATAAAACAACTAAAAGTCAATACAAAATGCTCATTTTTTATAATCAGAACTAAATATGACAGACACTTGATTTACTGCATTTTATACCAGTCCAGTGCACTTAATTTACTGCAGCTTTGGAAAAACCATGATGATGCCATACTTACATTTCTATTACAGACCCCACAGATGCCTGCCACAAAAATAAAACAGCATCTTCACTAGCAGTCAGCCAGTTTGCAGTATTTTCTCTTCCACTGCTAGTTCATCCTGTGCTGCAAAAGAAAAAATTTCAACATTAACTTCTCTACAGACTAATTAAGATCAACCAAATCAGTCAATTATGTATGATCCTTCCATTTAACAAAACTCAGCAGCGAATTTTACCTTAAAAGTGAAAAAATTTCAAGACAAGGATGCCTGCTTTCTACATTGCTATTGAACACTGTACTAGAAGGTCTAGCCAGAGCAATTACATTAGAAAAAGATATGAAAGGCATACAAATTGGTAAGGAAGAAGTAAAACTATCTCTATTCTCTACATAGAAAATCCCAAAGAATCTCCAAGAAAGCTATTAGAGCTAATAAACAAATCCAGCAAAGCTGCAGGTTACAAATTCAATGCACAAAAATGTCAATTGTGTTGATATATCTAGCAGTCAACAATCCAAAAAGGAAACCAAGATAGCAATTCCATTTATAATAGCATCTAAAAGAATAAAATACCTAGGAATCACCTTAACCAAGGAGGTAAAAGAGTTGTACACTGAAAACTATAAAACACTGCTGAAAGAAACTAAAGAGCTAAATAAACGGAAAGACAACTGGTATTCATGGGTTGAAGACTTATCAAGATGACCATACCATCCAGTGATCCATAGATTCAATACAATTCTCATCAAAATTCCAACAGCCTTTTTTGCAGAAATGGAAAAGCCAATCACCAAATTCATATGGAAATGCAAGGGGCCCCAAACAGCCAAAAGAACCTTGAAAAAGAATCAAGTTGGAGAACTCACACTTCCCAATTTCAAAACTTACTACAAAGCTTCAGTAATCAAGACAATGCAGTACTGGCATAAGGATAGACAAATATACCAATAGAAGAGAAGAGTCCAGAAATAAACCCATACATCTATGGCCATTTGATCTTCAAAAAGGGTGCCAAGTCCATTCAATGGAGAAAGAATAGTCTCTTCAATAAATACTGAGACAACTGAATTTCCACACACAAAAGAATGAAGTCAGACCCCCTACTTCACACCATATACAAAAATTAACTCAAAATGGACCAATGACCTAAATATAAGAGGTAAAACCAAACAACTCTTAGAAGAAAACTTAGACATAAATCTCCATGACTGTGGATTTGGCAATGGATTCCTGGATACGACACGAAAAGCATGAACAAAAAAAAAATGATAAATTGGACTTCATCAAAATTAAAAACTTTTGTGTATCAAAGGACATTGTCAATTAAAAAGACAACCTACAGAATGAGAGAGAATCTTTACAAATCATATATCTGATAAAGGTTTAATATCCAGAATACATAAAGAACTCCTACAACTCAACAGGACAAAAAAAATTTTTAAATGGGCAAAAAACTTGAGTAGATATTTCTTCAAAGAAAATATAGAAATGGCCAATAACTACATGAAAACATGCTCCACGTTTTTAGTCACTAGGGAAAAGTAAACCAAAACCACAATTATATGCCACTTCATATCTATTAGGATAGCCATAATTAAAAAAAAAAGGATAATAAGTGTTGGCGAGGATGTGGAGAAACTGGAACCTTCGCACACTATTAGTGGGAATAAAAAATAGTGCAGCCACTATGGAAAACAGTTTGAGGGTTCCTCAAAAGAGTTAAACATACAATTACCATATAATCCAGCAATTCCACTCCCAGGTATACACCCAAAAGAACTGAAAACAGAGACTCAAACAGATACTCGCACACCAATGTTCACTGCAGAATTATTCACTAAAGTCAAAAAGCTGACACAACCCAAAGGCCGATCAACAGAAGAATGGATAAATAAAATACGGTATATAAATACAATGGAATATTATTCAGCCATAAAAATACATGCTACAACATGGATGAGGCTTGAAAACGTTATGCTCAGTGAAACAAGCCAGACACAAAAGGACTAATGGTGTATGATTCCACTTATTGTGAAATATTGAAAATAGGCAAATTCAGAGACAGAAAGCTGATTAGAGGTTACCAGGGAGGAAGAGGGGCAAATAGAGAGTTATTGCTTAATGGATACAGAATTTCTGTCCGAGGTGATGAAAAGTTGTGGAAATATATAGTGGTGGTGGTTGCATAATACTGTAAATGTAATTAATGACACTTAATTTTACACTTAAAAATGGCTAAAATAGTAAATCTTGTTATTTATATTTTAGAATAAAAAAATTTTAAGTGAAACAAATTCTATATGGACAAAGTAGCCTGCATGGAATGTATTCCACAGCCATCGCCTCCCTACAAGGAGGAAGTGTGTGAAAAGACAAGGTCATGACATTAACTAGGACCTCCACCATTCATACGTATGTCCAAGTTTATAACTATTAAGCCAACCTTCTCTCAAGATGCCTCTTGTCCAGGGAATCCAGAGGCACCAACCAAAACATCATCTTAGCCATTAATCCTCTTCTTCTTGTTTAGTACTTCCTCCTTCCACTTCACCATGCCCACTGCAGGAGGCACCTATTACATGGAACTTAGAATCAAGCACACATGACTAAAGAGATGATAGGCCTCAACAGTAACTGCAAGATAAGAAATCTGAATCTTCTTTCAGTTCCATGTGCCTCTCATAGTGTGGGACTCTATCTCCCTAAAAAAATCTGGGATTTTCATGTTTGAAGATAAATATTTTAATATGATATATGGTCTTTAAATACAAGCCAGCTTATCCCATCAAATGTTGAACAGAACAATGTTTCAAAACTGGAGAATTTTCAAAAGCAACTGACTAAAAAGGGTTTCTAAATAACCTGACTTTTTTTTTACTCTGACTTTAGAACTTAGTCTTTGCAAGATATGCACTCCACTGTCCTGGCATCCCCCACCCTCCAACCCTTTCACTTTACCTTCTAGGTGCCTACTTCAATGGCACCACAGAAGACCCCATTCACTTCTGCAGCCTACTCAAAACAGAAACTGCCCACTTGCACACACAGGACAAGAGGAAACACTCTACCATTCTAACACTATTACTCTTAACAAAAACACTTATTCTTTGAAGTCTACCATTGGCTATAATCTCCTGTAGGTGTTCTCTCTTAACCGTTAAGGCATTGACTTAATCTTCTCACTACGGGTCCTCCTCTTCATCCTAACTCCTGACACATCGCTACAAACCTATTTAAAACATCCTTGAGAATGAATCATCCAACATCTAACTCAGAGATTCTTAAACCTGCCCCACTGAGACTGCTCGGTAGAAATATGCATTCTCAGGCCCTAACTCTAGAGATTCTAAGCCAGTAGACATGGGTATAAACCCAGGAATCTCACCTCAAATGATACCAATGCAGGCAGTCCATCAATACAATTTGAGAAAGACTGTCCTCCATTTTCAATTCCTGAAATCCTAAATTAACTTCACCTTGCCCCAGCAACAAAATATGATGGCCACATTTGGAACTAGATGCTACCTAAAACTGCTGCCTCTCTAAAATCTTAAACTCACTCTCAGATCACAAGCTCTGGTCCTTCCAGCACACTTACTCATTCCCACACCTGCTCTTTAATTTCACGGGGACCTCCAGTCTCTTGACTCCTTTCCTTCATCCAGCTCCAGATCTCATTAGCTTTCCTACCCAATTCGGAGCCCAAACATTTTAACTTCTTAACTGAATCCCTGGCTCCCTCATATCACTGTCTCTCATCTACACCTACTCCACAAACCTCCATCTCTGCATGAATCTTACAATGTGACATCTCAGCTTCCATGCCTTCACCAGTGAGTGCTGAGGGAGAAAAACAGAAAATTCTTTCTCATCCCCCTCTCCAACCAACCACACCAAATTCTGTCAGCTTTTCTCCCTAACACCTTTGGAATCTATCATCTACTCTCTTGCCATTGCTAGTGCCCTAGTTTACAGCTGTATCATCTCTCACCTGGACTACTATTCAGCCTGATTATCTATACCCCTCAAATTTATTCACCAAGGCTCTGAGTGATACACTTAAAAGGCAAAATGGACCTCCCATATGTGAAGCCCTATATTGGCTCTCCAGCCTACACAATAAAGGCAAAGCTCCTAAGGACAACATTCAGAGGCCTAAATGACCTGAAACCTACTCTCTAGTCTTCTTTATTTCTCACAACCACTCGCACAGATCAACTCTAGTTATACCAAACTACTCACAGTTCTCCAAATTTCCCTTTGTAGTGCTGTATTTCCTCCTGATGGTACAGTCTATCTCTTTTACAGCTTATGAATACTAATACCACCTTCTCTGACTACCTCCAAAAAACTGTTCCCTCCCTTTATTCTGCACATTCTTCTATCACTGAACTTATCACATGGACTGAAATTATTTGTTTGCTTCTAACTCTTCTATACTATGAGGCCCCTGAAGATAGGGACTGTTTTTATGTTTCTAAGTGGCTAGTAAACTGCCAATCAGTTTTTGTCGCCTTAAACCAATATTTCTCAGATGAATGAAAAACTAACCCCCTAAAATAACTTTTGAGAGAAACAAAATATTAAAAAACTAAATTTATTTACTCACACAACACATTTAAGTTCTAATTATGAAAAAGGCATCCAGCCACAAAAGATATAAAGATAGCTAAATTCTAATCCTTTCTTTAAAGAACTTAAAATCTAACAGAGGGACTTACTACATTTATAAATACAAGATTCAAGCTATCTTTATATCATTTGACAAGCACATCATTTACCCAACTACTGTTTACTGGCAATGAATTCTCCAGAATGCAGATAAAAATATCCAAGAATAAAACCAATTTTAGTAAATCTTATAAGCTACTATGACTTTTCCAATTCCTATATCCCATGGATAATTTTCAAAGTAGACTCTAAATAGATAATAACGGTTGGGGGAAGGAAAATGAACTAAAAACTATGTAGTAATTTAGATCCTAGCTATGCAAACTGTGGTCCCCAACCAGCACCATCAGCATTACCTGGGAGTTCCTTACAAATGAAAAATCAGGAGTCCCACTCCTTATCTACAGAATCAGATCTCCAGAATCCTTAGTATTCATATGCATACTAAGGATCAGGAAGCACCAGCAGACCCATTATATCACTGAATCCTCAAAACAATCCTTGAGATATGATTATACCCATTTTATAAATGAGGAAACCCAAGCCCACAAGGATTTAACCCCAAATCACAAAGCTATCAATATTGGGAGATGGGATTCATACTCAAGCATATCTTTTAAAAAAAAACCTTTTCTTCAATACATCGTATCTCAGAGAAAAGGTCTAGAATAGCAGTGTCTCATAAAAATACGACACAAACCACATACATCATTTCAAATTTTCTATTAGCCATATTAAAAACAATGAAAAGAAACAGGTAACAATAACTTAAATAATATATTTTATTTAACTCAATATATTCAAAACATTACTATTTCCATATGTATTCAATATAAATAAGTATACACACTTTGAAATCTGGTGTGTATTTACACTTAACAGCAGAACTCAATTCAGACTACCCACATATCAAGAGCTCCATAGCTCCAAGTAGCTAGTGGCTACCATACTGGGCAATGCAGTCTTAGAATGTCTGGCATATTAACAATTATTTTTAACACAAAACTGGCAATTTACTACAAGAATCACTGAATAAAGAAAATGAACTCCATGTTACTTTACCCACACCTCTGCTGACACAGATAAAAAGAAAACTGCATATTCTGTTGTGATCAAAATTGACTGGTTTAGGTGGTCCCAATTCTGCCAAACCCACCCACCAACTATCGCCTCTGAGAATTATAATGCCAATTGGGCACAACATAGGGCATGGCATGTCATACCCAGAAGGGTCACGTGAAGTAGCCCTCAGAGAACTTCTACATTTGAAACCAAAGATTTTTTTTAAATGGAAGGAGAGAGAGGCTTTTACTTTCAACCAAAGATATTACACAGAATAGTGTAATCCTAACTACAGGCCAGAATTAATCGGGCAAACATAAATAATTCAAACATACATAATTCCTGCTGCAATGGATGATCTGTAAATCATACACCAAACAACACAATTTATGAATACTAGAGCCGAAACATACCAACAATTTTGACATGCAAATATCAATTAGTTAATGGGTTTAGGTTCCTTCTTTAGGTGCAAATTTATACAGAAATGAACTATTAGGAAGGCAACATAAAAAGAAAAATGATTTGAAACTAAATTAGATATTTCTGCCACTTAGTTCTAGGGGGAAAAAAAATGACAGACTAAATTTAAAAATACATAAAAGAGTTTAGAGATTATCTGTGAATTTAAATCCTTTACCCACTCGACCAATAAGTATCACTGAAAATGAAGTAATATTGTACTATTTATAATTTGTGACCGCTCAACAAATTCATATCCTATTATTTGCATATACTATTATTTTCTCTGAAAATATCTAGGATTAATTATAATTCCACTTTCAAGTCAGTCAGAAGGTCAAAAAAAATCAAGTTGTTTTCAGATAATCAATTCAAATAAATGATTATCTTTTTAAAAAAATTAATCAAAGCAAAAAGCATATAACACAAATATCAAATTATAAAAATTTGAAGACTTCCTGTATTTTTTCCAATTACTAACAGCTGATGTTTCATAAAGTAGTTTTTCCTCTTTATTTACTCAAAATACACAAAACAGGAAATGTTCTATATAAAAGCTATCAGTGACAGAAAAGAAAAATACTGCAAACCTTTCAACTCATGGTACACAAACTCAAAAAAAAAAAAAAACCCACAAGGGCCAGTAAAAGGATAGAGAAACTGGGTGTAATTTAACAGATACACCTTAACGTTTCTTAAGAAAGAGTCCCAAATTGAGAGATGTAACTAAATGCCCTAATGTTTCCATTTTTAGCTTTCCCTCTCATCCTCTGCTAAAACTGGCTTACAGAAAGAACAGGTCATACTTGCAAACAAGTCTTCAGTTAAAACTCATTTCAACTAAATGGGGCCCAATACTTTACACTACTCTATTTTAAAGAATTATTTCCCTTATTGTATAGCACTTCCCTTGAAAAAATTACTGCATGGCAATCTATGGCCTTCACAATCTTCATACTCAAGCATTAAACATTTACATCCCCCCCCCCAAAATATGGGCTTTGTATTTTAACAAAACAAGAAATACGAATGTAAACAAATATTGTCTTTTAATCACATCAAACAGCAGTTTCATAGCCTGAAACCATTATGTAAATAAGAAAGGCTCTGCTGCTAATTATCTGTGTGACCTTGGTCAAGTCATAGCTCCCATGTCTCAGTCATTTCACCCTACTCTATATTTCTGTAAGTCTAAATTCTAAACACTTTAATTAACAGGCATTTAACAACAGGTTTTGTTTTAATTAACCCCAAAAGTAATAAGCCATGAACACTAAATAGTCCATAAATAAGCACAGGTAGTTGTAGCAGAATGTTAATAAGATGGTTTCCATACCCACAAAGATTGTTCCTAATCCAGCCTGTTGTTTCACAAATTCCGGTTCCTTAGGCACAATCAGAAATGAGGCAAGAGAATGAAAATGGCCCAGCACCTTCTGTTACTAACGCTGGGAAAAAAAAAAAAGCATTCAAATACTTAACTGACAGTGTATCAGGTGTTTCAAGCTAGTAAATGGCTAATACACAAAATAATATTCTTTGAATAGACTAACACTGTGAAAAGATTGAATACTATCTTTTTCTTCTATAGCATCAAGAAATCATTTTTGGATCCTTTCAAAAATATTCTACCCCCATTCTTCTGACAACTCAAGTTGGTGGAAACCGAAACAAAATATTGACCAGCTGACACGTCTCCGAAAAGAAAAAACACCATTTCTTTTTTTCTTCCCTTGTCTAATGATCAGCTATTTGGAAAAACATTTTTTCCTGATGATTATAATTCCACCAAATTTTAACAACCAGTAAATAACAAAAACCTTCAAATGTTGACCATTGTTTTCATTTTGCCCACAACTTACATTGGCCCATCTAAAGCATAAATTCTAAATCAAAGATCAGGCTTAATGAAATGCTCCAATTTAAGATATACAGGCTAAAACAAACACATCTGAAATCTGCTTCTAGAGTGGCTTTCACTCTTCCAGTTTTCTCTGTAAAATAACATTACTTGACCAATTTTCATGTGGTTTTAGAGCACCCAGACACAAAACATAAACAATATTTGATGGTGACAAAAAGGGCAAAGCTAACATCATAAATCCTGTTATTTTTTTCGGGTCATTTTCTTCATGTGTCCTATATGCCACGTCTTTAAAAGTCTAAATATAGATTCACTTATTAAAAAGACAAAAACAGTCTTAAGTCTTCCAATTTCTGTAACGATATACTGTTTTCAATGCCAATCTTATACTTTCACATCCCGTTTAAAAAGTAAACACGTTGGAAAGGAGGGCTGTGCCCCAGCTCCTGAAACGTCCATCATACAAAGACAAAGCGTTTTCAATCATTTCTTGGCTTTCTTCTCCCTCAATTTCACACTGTAATATTACAAAAATATTACTTGAACAAAATGTTACGTACTTTCGAAACTTGAGAAATAAGTGCTCACTAAAATGGCACTTAGGGAAAAGACACAAAAACATATACGAAAACGGCTAACAAGGAAAAAAGGATCTAGTTGCCAGAACGGGTGTGTGAACTCAACACAATTTTGCAGGCTTTCTCTAGACGTCTAGGGACAACGAAATAGCGACAACAAGGAAGACCCGCACTCGTTCAGACGGGATGGGGGTAGGGAGAGAACTCCGCACCCAGCAACCAGAAGAACAAAGCAACAGCCCCCGCTTGAAGATGCACTGAGGTTTCGGAGGCTCAACGGGTACGGAGAGAGCTCTTAATGTTTCCGATGCTTTAGTAACCATCAAAACGACGAAGAAGATGCAGCGCTGGGTTTAACCAGGACAAGGTGGAGGGGCTGCTCTTCGGATGGGGGCAGACCCAGACGCTGAGCAGGAGGAAAAAAGAGAGAGACGGGGAAGAGAACGAAACAGCCACAGACACTCCGGAAGAGGACAAAACGCAGGGACCGGCTGCCATCTGACCCAAGGCCCGGGCGGAGGCCTCCACACGCGAAACAGGGAGCAGGACACCCCCAAACCATCGCCGCCCCTAAGTCTTGAGGCCAAAAGGTCGCCGGGTACAGGCCTGACAACACCACCGAGGGGAGAGGAGAAGACCAGGCTGCCGCTCAAGGCAGCGACGAGGACCCGGCGGAAGAGGCTGCGCAGTAATGGCCGCTGCTCCGCCTCTCGCACCCCGACCGTGACCAGCTCCGGGCCGTCGCCCAGGGCACGGGCTGCGGCGGCCGGGACAGCGCGGAGCCCGCCACAGTCTTCTCGCCTGCGACAGCAGCCCCAGTGGGGGCGGCGGGAAGGCCTGCGCCGTCCCCTCCCGCCCGGGCGCCCACAGCCGCGGCCGCGCCGGCCCAAGGGCGTCCACCGACGTCCCGGCCCCTGACCCCGCCGCCGCCGCCGCCCCGCAAGCCGGCGCGCAGGGCCCACCCGGAGCGCGTCGCGACGGGAGGTGACACCGCGGGCCCTCACTCCTCCCCTCAAGTCAGGGTCCCGGAGTGGCAGACTTCGCCCTGCCCCCGCGAGGGCTTCGCCCCGACTCCCACCTCTCCGGCCACGACCGCGGCCGCCTCGCAGTCTTCTCTCCGGCCTCAGAGCCCGCAGCGGCCGGGGACGCGCGCGGCCGTCACGTGACCGCCCGTCGCGGGGGCGGGGCCGCGCGGGGCGGAAGCAGCGCCGCACGCCCGGGAGCTCGCGCCAGCCCCGCCCCGCCCCGCTCCCCACGCCCCGCCCCGCCCCGGAGCGCGCCGCGGGGGACCGCCTGCTCCTGCCTTGGGGGACCTGCGATTTCACTGCCTGGATTGTCCTAGCTGCTTTATGTTTTGGTTTGTAATTTTTGTAATTTGTAATTAGGTGCGGCAGACTCTGAAAGAATGCAGGTCTACCAGAGAGAGATTTGGAGCCGAGGAGGTAAGCGCGTGTGGGACCAGCAGGTGGTGCTGCTCAGAAACCCAGCTTGGAGACCCAGAAGAAGCCCTTGGGCGCGCCTGGCCGGATTTCGGGGTGAAGAGCCCTTGGCAAAGTACTGCTTGTTCTCTTTCAAAAAAAAAAAAAAAAGTACCTTTAGGACCTTCCAAGTTATCATCCGTCTATGCTACACACCCCATGAACAGATAATAGCAAAAATTTGATATGTAACTGAAGGTATAATACTAACATTAACAGTGTGCAAGGCGTTGTTCTAAGTGCTTTACACGTTTTCGCTGGCAATAAACTATGTGGTAGGTACTCTTGTTATTCCCACTTTACAGAGACAGGCACAGCTGGGCTGTGGAGGCAGGCAGCCACTGTAAGAGTTCACGTAGTCCAGTTCTTCATTTTATCAATTAAAAAATAGATATAACAAGGTTAAACGACTTGCTTAGAGACTTTCCTGTTCAAGATAAAGGCCGGATCAGAACACCGATATGTTTCCTGATCCGTAAATACTTGTAATATAGGAAAAGTTATTCACCGTTCTTCACTTGCTCTAGGCACATGTTTAGAACAGGTTCTCTAAATGAATATTATAATTTATATTCTATCTGCAGTTAATTAAAGGAGTTAATCAACAGGAGTCCCACTAAAATGCCTTTCTAGGCTTCATACTCTCAGCCACATTCATAATCTTAGTCATTTCAGTGAATAGTTCCATCTTTCCCTATCCAAACTCATCATTAATTCCTCTCTTTCTCATATGTTCCATATCCATTTTGCAAATAATCTGTTGGCTCTTCCTTCAAAACACATCCAGAATCTGACTACTTACCACCTGTACTACAGGCTACATCATCTGTTTGGATTATTGCAATAACCAGGGACTGGTTTTCTTGATTCTGTCCTTGCTGTTCTTTGAGTCTATTCACAACACTGAAGCCAAAGTAAACTTATGAAGAAGGATGTCAGATCGTACTGCTCCTCTGTTCACTCTCCCATGGCTTCCCAATACAAAGTAAAAACCATTGCCTCTCTGACTCCCAAACTGCTCACTCAGCCTTGTGTTCCAAAACGACTTTACATAAGCTTTCGACCTCAGTCTTTGCAGTTGCTGTTTCCTCTGCTTAGAACATGCTTCCTCCCTCTGTCTGTGCTCAAATGTCGTCTTTTCAGTCAGTCCTCTGCTTGCCACCCTATTTTAAATCATGATATCACCCACTCCCAGTATCTCTTATGCCCCTCCTTTACTTTTGCTCACTAATACTTACCACAACATAAGGATGATTTAGTTTGCTTTTTCATCTTTATTGTGTGTTTCTCCACACTAGAACATAAATCTCTTGAGAGCAGTAATTTGTATTCTATTTTGTATCCCAACTGCCAAGAATAGTGCCTGACGCTTTAGAGAGGCTCTCTATGTGTCGAATGAACAAAAGAATATGTGCACACACATTTATATACCAAATAATATATAAATGAATAAGAACTTATTTGTCAGTAATTGTGTATAAAGAGGAGAACTAAGTGTATGGAATCGTATGCACCCGACCTCCACCAGCCACCTGAGAGACAGTGATGAGTTTCTCTCTATGAATAATACAGGACAGCGCCTCTCAACATTGTCAGAAGTGTTTTAAAAGTAATTGGTTTCCAGTAATTGTTAAACTGTCCAAATTTTCAAGTGATTTACTTAAAGAAATAAGTCAGAGTCTAACAAATTCAGGGTATCTCTGTAATAATGTTACTGTCACTGGCATTCTATTTTGCTTCATTGAATCAAACGTAAAGGAGTTGCAACAGACTGCAAGGAATTGCTCGTTATTCATAACCCACTGTCTCTTTCCCACAAGTATATAAAATGCTTTCATGAATACCGCACATCTCCTCCAGCCATCACCTCTTCCCCATACTATCCTCCCAACACCCAAAAATGTTTGTTATTTGTTTTCCTTAATGATCAAAATATTCTTTTCGTTTAGTTAATATCTGAAGACATCCATGAAAACACACATGAGAAAATTATATGTGTTACAGTGGAAAATGTGTTGAAAACCATTGATGTAACTCATCTAGGGCAGTAGTTTTCAAAGTGTTTTCCAGTGTTCCCCGAGGATCCTTGAGATCCTTTCAGAGGACCCCAGAGATGAAAATTATTTCAATAATAATACTAAGACTCCAGCTGCCTTTTTCTCTCACTCTCTCTGTCTCATACAGTGCAGTTTTCTAGAGGCTACATAATATGTGTTGTACCAACAGACTGAATGTAGAAGCTGAGATTAGAATTTGGCTATATCAGTTAAGCCAGGCATTAAAGAGATTTGCAAAACAAAATAATGCTGCTCTTCTCACTAAGTTATCTTTATTTTGGAAAATGTAGTTATTTTTGTACTTATGTTAACACTTAATGGGCTTATTATTTTTAAATGAATTTATAAATATTTTAAACAGTTCTCAGTTTTAGTTTCTAATTTGGTAAATATTGATAGATTAATACATGTAAACAACAGTTCTTTTGAGTCTTCTGTAATTTTTACGAGTATAAAGGGATCCCAAGACCAAAAAATTTGAGGACGCTGATCTGGGGCTATTTTGTGTACCAACCGTAAGCTCAATTTCTTCCCACTTGCCAGCAATCATCTGATAACTGTGGTCACAACTTTCTCATATGTCTGGAAACAGAGCAAACCAGATTCAGGAATGCACCAGTCATTATAGCTAGCAGATGAATAGAAATTAAGCCAAAGGGAAGTTTTGGAAAGCAGACTTTTACATTTCAATTGAAGATTTTGTTCCAAGAGCTGATACATCACTTGGTCTCCGTCCTACCATTTGCTGTTGTCCTACTTACAGTAATCAAATAATAGGTACTTTTCTAGTAGAATTCCTTTGTAAATAATACCATAGTAGACAATTTTGCTTGTGTTTTTCCTTTACCTAATGTGATAATCAATGCTCTCTCTTTGACTGGTTTTCAGTGTTTCTACTGCAGCCTCAGAAGTTACAACTGAATTATGATAATTGTATGCCTGAGAAATAGCCCAACACAAAACAGTCACTGAGTCAGATTTTACAGTTTGATTGTAAAGTCAATCATGCCGTTCCTAACCCTGGTTGTGTGTATACATGATATATGTATTGATTTTTAGATGCCTTATATTGACAATATTAGCTATTATATTATCTCCAAAGTCCACGTTTGTTTCATTAGATGACATGACCTCTCACTGAATTGAAAGATAAGATTAAATATATTGAAAGATAAGAATTGAAAGATATTGAAAGATAAGAATAAATGCTATATTTTATTTTTTGACGGAATCATTTATTTTAAAACTAGATTATTATTTTAATAAAACTGACACTTAGTGCACTCTATTACATAAAGGAAATAGCTTACAGTTGTACAGGCAGCAAATATGTTTTGCAATACCACATTTTTCTCAAAATGGTTAGGATTTAGGAAGTCAACATTAAATTGTTTTATAATCACGTACGTTTGGGCATTTATTTATTTGTTTATGGAATGATATACATATCCATTATTGGTTTAATACAATTATAACCTAGAAACTTGAAGTATTTTTCACAGCAGTGTATCAGTCAGGGTCCTATTTAGCAAACAGAAACCACCTTAAGTATTTCAAACAAAGGGAATTTAATGCGGTGAATTGGTTGCAAAAGTATTACATAAAACTGGAGGAGCCTTAAAAGGAAGATGAGGATACTCTGAAATCAGTAACTGCAGAAAGTCACTAGCTGTCCTAAGGTTGGAGGAGCAGAGGCTTTACTGGTGTCCCAGGAGCCTACTCACGTGCTCCCTGAGGCTGCTGGAGCATTTCTGTTTGAACTGCTACAATGGGAAGCCAGGACCCCATATGCTCACTGAGGCTGCAGGAATCCAGGAACTCATGGTCACCAGCAGTCACCTACCCCTGCCACTGCCAGAGCAAGGAACAAGAAAAGAATCACCTTCTCCTGTGCACCTTCGGGTGTCTTCCATTGGTAGAAATACAGGAAACCAATGGTTGGTGGATTCTGGAAAATGACCTTTTCCAGCTCCCTTGGATATAAAGCAGAATATAGAAGTGCCAGTGTGAGGCTGGGCATCAACAGACAAGGAAGTCACTGCTACTCTGACCAGAATTGTGTTTCTTCATTTGTTCTTCCTTGTTGCCCCTGATCTCCATAGGGGGTCCATGAGATTCTGGGAAACACTACTCCATTCTTATAAATGGAGCATGTGAACTGGACTAAGTCAACGAGTACATACCAACCCCAGGCTAGTGACTGTAAGATGTGGACATTTGACCTAAGACAGTGCTATCATGTAAAATTCTGGGACTTTTGCCAAAAGTTTTGGGATACAGCCCCTCTCCTCTTTTGGATGGCATTGAGTGCAGGTGTTGCACCTTGAGCTGCCTCATCCATATTGCTACCACGAGGAAAACCAGCCTGAAGATGAAACTGCTAGATGGAGGTCAGCAGGATGGAGAGAATGCCATTGAAGCACACTTAAAGGCTGCCTTTTCTCTGAACTTCTCAGTTCAAGAGGTATAGCCCCTATATTTTGTAAGTCAGTTTGAGTTAGCTTTTCGTGTAGTGTTTGCAACAAGAAACATCCTGACATGTGATACGGTTCCTAGATCTGGCAACAGTCTTGTACTCTAGCTACAAACTTCCAGATTTCTGGCTCTCACACTTTCTCAGTCCTTCTAAACTGTTAGAAATAGAAGGCAAAATGTGAAAAAAAAAAAGTTTTGCACAACTGATACATCTCTCACCTTTGAGAGAGTACATAGATTTTAAAAAAGGTAATGACAAGGAGAGGCCAGCCCGGTGGCAAAGCGGTTCAGTGTGCACACTCCACTGTGGTGGCCCAGGGTTGGGATACTGAGGCACCGCTTGTCAAGCCATGCTGTGGCGGCGTCCCATATAAAAAAGTAAAGGAAGATGGGCACAGATGTTAGCCCAGGACTGGTCTTCCTCAAGAAAAAGAGGAAGATTGGCATTGGATGTTAGCTCAGGGCTAATCTTCCTCACAAAAAAAGAAAAAAAATAAGTTCATCAGGTCATATTTTCTGATAACAATGTAAGTAAACTGGATGCTAATAACAAAGTATTAAATGGAAAAAATCCCTATCATTTCAAAGTTCAAAGTAAAGTCTCTAAATCTTGGGCCAATAATAAAATCAATATAGTAATTTGAGACAATCTTAAAAATAAAATGAGCACAATGTATTATTGAACATGGGCAAAACTTCCCACAGAGAAAATTTCATAGTCTTATCATTTTTATTACTAAAAATAAAGAGCAAAAACAGGAATTTAAAAACAGGACACAAGAATAGAGGAATAAAATCCTAAATATAAAAATCAAAGTAGAATTGATAATCCAAAAGTTTTGTTTGATTTAAAAATAAGAGCACAATATAACTGATAAAACTTGGGCAACTTTTATTAAGAAAATATTTAAATACAAATAAGCATTATTAATAATGAGAAAGAAAAATAGCCAAAGATATGGAGGAAGTTAACATTACTAGATAACACTATACTAGTAAAATTGAAAATTCCAGTGATATGAGTAACTTGGAACATACCAATCTTTGTACACAAATAAGGATACAAGGAGAGGTCTGCAGCCTGAAGAGGGCTCTCACTCAACTGTGCTGGCACCTTGATCCTGGGCTTACAGCCTTCAGAACTGTGAGCGATAAATTTCTGTTGTTTATAAGCCACCCAGTCTGTGGTATCTTGTTATGACAGCCCAAATGGACTCAGACAAATCTCTTTCCCTGGATTTTTGATGGTTCCTTCTTGTCAATGAAGTGTTAGCTTAAATGTCATGTCCTCAGAGAGTTTTTTTTTTTGACTACCCATAATTCCCCAGTATCCATCAGCCTGTCACTCCCTATCTGTATCACACTCTTAATTTTGCCAAAGCATTTTACATTACTTGATATTTTTAAAATTTATTTCTTGGTTTATTATCTGTCTTTGCTTCTGAGAATGTAAGTTTCTTGAGAATAGGGACTTTGTAAGTCTTTACTGGCCAGTGCTCATAGAGGCACATAGTTGGTATTATAAAAGTCTTATATAAATAAGTAAATTAACTTTTTAGGAAAATAAAAATGACTAATCACAAAACATATATCCAATAATCATAGAATTACTTCAAAAAATAGTTCCAAGGCATGACAGTTTCACTGTTGAGCCCTTCAAGCTTTCAAGAAATAAAAACACTCCATGTTATGTAAAATGTTTGATAGTCTAGAAAATGATGACCAGTTATGCAATTATACATTTTGAAAACCCAGAAGAATAAATTGTAAAATTCTTAGAACTAGAAAAAACTTAAGTTAAATATTTAGATACAAAATAAATATACAAAAATCTAAATATTTTTATTAAAATATAAAAATAAATATTTGTTATTAAATATGTTATTAATATTATTTAAACTTTTTTCAAATTAATAA
The DNA here is from genome assembly GCF_057802395.1 of Ceratotherium simum simum. NCBI lineage: Eukaryota > Metazoa > Chordata > Mammalia > Perissodactyla > Rhinocerotidae > Ceratotherium > Ceratotherium simum. The sequence continues at coordinate 47,116,302 of NC_141918.1, read as the reverse complement.
GGACTTAATTTGAAATTAGAATTTCAAATCAAAATCTGAAAAGATGTTGGAGATGGACAAGTTATTCTTAAATTTACCCAAATATGCAGGAAATAACAGCTGCTAGTAAACAAATGTATAGTGTTTGATGAAGGAAGAATAAGATCTTAACAAGAAAGGCTATGTTTTTAACAAACAGTTTTGGGGAGAATTTGCCTACTTGGAGAAAAATATATTATATTCATCTCTTATACTACAAAGCAAAAATTGCAAACTGGCCACCCTTGTACCATAACTGGGCCACAAATGTGTACCATTTATTGCATGGTGTTTTAAAAATCAGAAAAATTTTCATCAAAATATAAATATTAAAAAGAAAAAAGCTTGGAAAGAAAAAGTAAATCAGAAGATATGACAGCACTGGACCCACATTCCCAGATGGCGGCAATTGGCATGAGCAGGAGTGGCGGCCCCCCTGGTGCTCTGCAATTTGGCACAGTTCTTCCTACCTCCTGTTTTATACTGGCTTGCCTCATGCATTTATGTGAATGGCCCCACTCCTTAGCCATTTAAGATTAAAAACTCCAGATGGATCAAGAGTTAGATATAAAAGATACACCCATGAAATAAATTAGAAGAAAACACAGGTGGGTATTTAACTGGTTCTTGTAAATTGGCTAAGCCAACTTGATCATGTGCAACTCATAGGTTATTTTTGCTTATTAATAGTAGCCTCCAAGGGTTAGAGGTGCGTGAGGATTAACTATTTCCCCACAATCTCTCTATCAGGTTAAAAAGAAAGCAATTCTCAGACCAAATTCTTCCACACATACAGCTGTTTATCAAGTTTTTATTAGAAAATAGGCAAAACATCTCTTTAGGGATGAAGTCTTGGTGCCATCCCTAAGCGAAAAGGATATAGGGCTCCCTCGATTCTTCTATACTGTTCAAGAAAGGGTAGGAAGGGTTTTCTGAAATTTTTTATCCAATGTACATATCTCAAATGCCATTAAGTTCACCCATAAAAACCCATCTCACCAACAAAAACCCTTTTCTACCATTCGTATGTTGATTAGCAAAAGCTCTGGTGGTAATCAGAGATAAACCAGCTGAAGCACTTGCAGGCTTTGGAGTGTGGCCTTTCTGACTAAATGCTAGCTGATGGCCCCTTGGATGATCAGAAATCCTAATTAGGACAAATGACCACACATAACATGTAGCTTAAGCCAAATAGCACATACATAATAGCACACTGTCTATGCCCAAGTTCTTTAAAGTGAATTACAGACACTATAATACTGGCCTTTTTCAGGGAAGCACTTTCCGAGCATAAAAGAAATGGAAGAAACAACAGAGGAAAAGAAACGTTTGATGCTATAAAATAGCAAGCTTATGTACATCAAAAGTACCTTAAGCAAATTAAAAGGGGAATGAAAAACTGTGGGAAATATTAGTAGCAATTATTTCCTAAGTGAAATACATATTATGTTTATTGTATATATACATATACATAAATGTACACATTTACATATTATGTACGTGTGTATGTTTCTGTCTTCCTCCTTGTCTTGTTATATGTTACCTTATTATGCAAGAATGGTTACATGGACTTTCACTAAATGTGTAGGGTGCATATGCTTGCTCTGGAATAAACAGTTTCTTCCATCCAGGATTCTCATCTTGCTTCTGTGAGATGCTGCTGCTGCTGCTGATTCTCTAGAGTGTTACTCTGCTGGCCACAGACCCTCTACTGGTCACCACTGAGGAAACCCCATGCTGATCTTGGACAAAGGAAATTCTCCTGCAGTCCGAATAACTAGGAGGTTTTGGTTTGTTTTGCTTTGTTGTTGGAGAGGGCAGTTTTTTGTTTGCTTTTGTTTTGTCAGGCACCAGTTAGGCACCCCTCACTCAGACGTACCCTTGGCATGGGAGGATTCTACAGCCGCTGTCATGGCTACTGGAAGCTCCAGAAAGTAGGTTATCTTTCTTCCTTGTTGTTGCTGTTGTGCCTCATATAGCAAACAGAGATTCCCAGCAGTCACCACAGACAGGAGGAGTACTAGAATAACACTCAAGTGTCAGCATAATGCCTCCAGCCCCAGAGAGTGAAGAAAGACCCTTCCTCTCCCTGACAGAGGCCCACCTCATTTCCTACTCTAGTATTAACCATTTCCCAGAGTGATTAATCTTGAGAAAATCCTTTCTCTTATTAAAAAAAAACATCATTGTCTTGCACCAAGGTTCAACTGGCAATCACGACGTTGTTCTACACTGATACATTTCCCAAAACCTGTGTTGTTTAGTCACGCAGTGGACATCTGTTGTTTATGCCTGCCAAAAATCCCTTTCCTCTTCTTTTGAAATGGTGCCCTGAACGTACATTGAGAAAACTACTCCTTCATTATTGGATACGACCATGGAACTATCAATCAAGATGTCCCCATTCCCCTGGCCAAGGGATGGACATGTGACCCAAGCTATACCAATCAGATGCTCTCCTCTCCTTGGAATTTGAAGCTCATGTGGAATGCAGAGAAAGGTGGAAAAAGCAGTTGGAGCTGATCAGTCCCATCTGGCTGCGACTGTCCACTAGTTTCCATTTTCCCCATAGATACTCTGGCTCCTGACTTTTCCAAGACTGACTCTGAGATTGTGAAAAGATGTCCTATATTCTTCCATCCTCCAATATATTCCTCTGTGCTTGTTAGGCTGGGTTGATTTTTGTTTCTTACACCTAAAGAATCTTAACTGATATGAGCTTTACTCATGATTGCATTTTTGTATAAGTATGCTTTTTCTCCAAGTTTCCTGTTCCTCAGTTGCATCTGTCTATCGGGATAGAATCCTGAATTGATATTACCAACACCATCCACCCATCTGATCTACTTTTCTTTTGAGATGCTAGATCTATCCACAGGATGAGGCCAGGATCAGATCGCACCTGAAATGTGGTTATTGAGGTCAAATGACTGTCATGACTCATTTTTAAATTATAGGACTGTCATTTTTGCTTTTTATTACCTTGAATCAAAAGCACTTTTTGATTCCCTGATGGAAAGAGAAGAAAATGAATGAAAATAATGACCAGTGATGTGGAGGGTCTTCTTTCCCCTCTTGTTGCCACCTGGCAGGAATGAATAGGCCAATCAGGGCTGAGATTTCTGAGTTCTGGGGTGAAAAACTGAATTTGTCTTTGGAGAAGACACTCCTTGTTTTGTGTTAGACTTCTTAAATGTTATCTCTTTAATCATACAGGTCTAAGGCAAAAACCTACCTGTGAGATAATAGAAAAAATATATATTGGTCTCTGACCCTGGTTCCTGGCACAAAGCTCCTAAAATCCTTGTTATTGCCTAAGTGATAAGAGCACTAGGAGCATCTTCTGTTCTAATATTTGGTCTTTGACCCGGGTTCCTGACACTGAGCTCCTAAATCCCTTGGAATTCTCTGAGTGATAACAGTGTTTTATTCTAATGAGGTGACTCTTGGTGGCTCCTGCATGGGGGCTGGTCACCAGAAAGACCAAGATATGATTAGAAGCTTGGAGCTTTCAGCCCCAGCCACTATCCTCCAGGAAAAAGAGAGGGGCTGGAAACTGAGTTAATGATGATCATGCTTATGTGATGAAGCCTCCATGAAAATCCCAAAGAGATTAGCTTTAGGGAGCTTCCGGGTTGCTGAACACGTGGAGGTGCCGGGAGAGTGGTGCACCCGGAGAGGGCATGGAAGTTCTGCGTCCCTGCCCACATACCTTGCCCATCTCTTCTGTCTGGATGTTCATCTGTATCCTTTATCATTTCCTGTTATCATAAACTGGTCCCATACAATATTTGGGACATACTTATACAAAAGAGTTATTCATTGCTTATTTGAAATTTAACTGAGTATTCTCTATTTTTATTTGCTAAATCTGGCAACCCTAATTGGGAAGAAATGACATCTTTAAGATACGGAGTCATCCTTTTCACAAACACTCTGTAATCTCCATCTATTTAGCATTTATATCACTAAATAATTAGGGTTGTTTATCTTGCTTATTTTGTTAGATTTACTCCTGAGTGACTTAAAATTTTAAAGTTATTGTGAATGAGATCCATTGTTATTGCGGAGGAATCCTATTGATTTTTGTATCATGTTCTCATATAAAGTGATCTCAGGCAAACTTGTTGAATTTTATTAATTAATTTATCAAGTGTCTTGAATTTTTGTATTCACAGTAATATCACTTAAAAAGAATGAACCTTCTTTCTTTCTTTCTAGTCCATATCCTTTTATTTCTTTTATTATTTTACTGCATAGACTAGGACCTCTGATACAATGCTGACTAGAAGTGATAATAGTAGGTATCTTTGTCTTGTTCCTAATTTAAAAGGAATATATCTATAATTTTATCAAAAATATTATGTTTAGTGACGTTTTTAATAGATAGTTTTGATCAGGTTAAAATTTTTCTATTTCTAGTTTGCTAAGAGTTAATAATAATGATGATGATTATCAGGAATGCATATTTAAACTTATCAAAAATTCTTTCTGTACCTATAGAGATCATCATATGGCTTTTCTCCTTTAATTTGTTAATGTGGCAAATGTAGTAACAGATTTCCTGATATAAAAACATTTTTTAGTTCCTGGGATCTTCCCCACTTAGTCATGGCACTCTCAGAGACAGACACACACACACAAGCAAGGGTGGATTCCATTTGTTAATATTTTATTTAGAGGGTTTATATCCCATGTGACATCAACTTATAATTTTTCTTTCTTATAGTATTTATGTCTGATTTTGGAGTGAAGACTGTATTGGCCTCATAAAATGAGATAATGAGAGGAGAATTTCTTCTTTTCTAGCCATTAAAATAGTTTGTATACTTTTAGGTTGCTCTTTTTCTTGAAACAATAATTCTCAAATTTCAGCCTGCGTCACTGTACAGATTCATTGGCCTCACACACAGAATTTCTAATTTAGTAGATGTGAAGTGGAACTTGAGAATGTGCGGTTCTAACAAGTTCCCGGGTGATGCTGATGCTTTTGTTGTGAGGGCTAGACTTTAAAACCACTTTAAAAACATTGGGTAAAGCTCACGTATTAAATCTGATGGGCCAAGTTGTTTGTTTCATCTTGTTTTCTTAAGTAATGGGAGAATTTTAAACAATTAGTTCACTATCTTCATAATCTCATTCTGGCCTAGTTTCCTTTGGGGTCTATTTGGTAAGTTACAGTTCTCTAAGAAATTGTTCACTTTTTCCAAGTTTTCACTTATGTGGACAGAATTAGTCAGGATATTCTCTTAGAATGTTTTAAATCTTTGCTGCATTGTGTCCTATTTTTCAGTTCTAATATTATTTGTGACTTCTCTCCAGTGGTGTGCTGGAGTGGCTTGTACTGGCTGCCCAGAGCCAAGTCTGCTTCTCTTCCCAGTTTGCATACAATGACATCATGTTGGTAGATTAAAATCAGCAATAGTGGGAATATTTATACCATGGAAATCAGAACTCTTACAAGTCAAGGCCTTCCCCCACCCCAGAGAGAGCTGGTTTACCAACACACTTTCCCTCTCCCCTTCTCCCTCTTTTCCTCTCTTCCTCTCTCTCTCCCATCAGTCTTATTATATATTTTTCTATTTTATTAGTTTTTTTTTCCAAAAAAATAATTTTTGGTTTGTTTGATTCTCTGGTTTGTATCTTTGTTTCTTATATTAACTAATATTTGATCTTAGTTTTATTGTTCTCCTTGTTCTATTTCTAGGATTTACCCTGTGATTATTTTCGCGGTTCTTGGATGGATGATTAGCTCATTAATTCTTAGTTTTTCTTATTTTGTAATATATGTATTCTAAGACTATACATTTTCCTCTAAAAACTGTTTTAATTGCATTCCACAAGTTTTTCTATATGGGATTTTAGCTGTAATTCATGCTTAATATTTAGTAATAAACACTGTCCATCATGATTTCTTCTTTGACTCATGGCTTATCTAGAATTGTGCTCTTTTATTTTTTTTATTTATTTTTTTTATAATTTTATTTATTTATTTTTCCCCCAAAGCCCCAGTAGATAGTTGTATTTCATAGCTGCACATCCTTCTAGTTGCTGTATGTGGGACGCGGCCTCAGCATGGCCGGAGAAGCGGTGCGTTGGCGCACACCTGGGATCTGAACCCGGGCCGCTAGTAGCGGAGCGCGCGCCCTTAACCGCCAAGCCACGGGGCCAGCCCTAGAATTGTGCTCTTTTAAATGTCCAGATATTTTTTACTATGATTTGGTTTGATTTGTTTATTTTTTAAGCCTATACATTATTGGTTTTTCATTTTGTAGCAGAGTAGTTATAGTATGTGGTATATGTTATTAATCTTTTGGCATTTGTTGAGAATATTTTGTGGCCCAGAACCTGATCAACTTTTGAAAGTATTTCATTTGAGCTTGAAAAGAATGTGCATTCCTTAAGTGTTCTCTAAATTATTAATTTTGTTGCTCATATCTTTAAAAAATGTATCTACTTTAACTAGCAGTTTCTGAGAGAAGTGTGCTCAAGTTTTCCACTAGGTAGATACTTTGTCACACTTCGGTCTTTCTGTTCCCCTTAACCCCACCTCTACTGCAAGATCTAGTTGAATACTACATGGGCCAGGACATCGGCTTTTGCTTTATTTCTCTCTATTGTTGCTTTATTTCTCTGTTTATGGCACCTGGAGTTTTCTTGTCTTTCTTTCAAGCTAGGAGTTGTATTAAGCCATCTTAAAAATAGTTCATCCAGAATTTTCTTTATAGTCAGACGGAACCTGTCTATACCAGCTCAGCTCGTCGTGTTTGGTCATGCTCTTCTTCTGCTTTCCAATTCTGCCTTTAATTTCTTTTTACTAAGGTAAAAATTCCAACTTTTAGCTTTATTAATTCCTTTCACCTGTATCTTTCCTATTTTTCATTACTATTACATTTTCTAATCTCTTGGATTGGACACCTTATTTTCTTGTCATTATTTTGTACTTAATTTTATAAAAGCCCTTGAGACTTTTGATTTCTCTATGAAGAATTTTTGAAGGAGAGGTATATGTCTTGAATATCATTTGCTTCGTTTCCATCTGTAGCACTGTTCTTTGTTCTTCTGTATCAGTTTTTTTTTCAGTTTATTGAGGTTTTGCTTGTGCAAAATTGTGCAATCAAAAAAATTTTCCTATTACAAGGATGTTTGAAAAGGCCATGTAATTTCTGTAGAATTTAGTCAAAACATAGCTATTACATAAACCTTATTAGTGAGCTTATTTAGTTATACCCTATACTTATAATTTTTGATCTAATTAACCATTCATGAACAGAGAGTGACATGGTACATTTATTTATTCCTTTTATACTTCTGAAAATTTTTTCTTTAACTATTTTGTGTTATATTTTTAATGGTATTTAATAAATGGTATTTAATCAAATGGTAGATAAATTAGTTTAAAAGTGATGTGATATATAAAAGATGCAATGATATATAAAGTTACATAACTAGTAAATAGTCATTATGGCTTTTACTCTTCATCCCTCTATATCACTCTTTTCCTATTTATAATTTTTTTGCTTGAATGATAATTTGTTATTTCAAGATTCCATAAATAAATAACAAATTGCATCCTTTATATTTTCTACATTGCTCATTTATATATAATGGTTAAGATGATCAATTCTGGAAACAGACCATATATACATCTCAAATCTGTGATACACTCACTGTGTGTCTCCTTTATTGTCTATTTCCTCGACTGTGAAATGAAGTTAGGTGTAGAATCTACTTTATAGGGTTGTATTGAAATTAAACACTATATTGTACATAAAGTGCTTAACCAGTCTATTGTAGATAATCCTATATTATCTATCTATGTATCTATCATATGTAATACAGCACTTAGTAAATAGTGAACATTCAATAAATGTTAGATCAAAAAATAAGGCGAATCATCCCTAAAGCAGCATTCAGATACTGACAAATAAATTTTTAAAAAGCAGAAAGCTAAAGATATCCCAGTTAAATACCACTGAATCTCTGACTCATACCATTAGTGGAAATGAGTTAGCGTTTTTAATTTTAGGCAGAGTATAATTCTATTAATAAATAACATTTGTTTTGTGGTATAGTTTATAAGATAGTTCAAATTTTGAAAGTTCTGATTTAATTCCGCGAGCAGTAGAAAGATATCTTTCAGTTTTGAGCACGAAAGTATTATGATGAAGATAGTGGTCAAGAGCAATCTATTTGGCATTGATGAGCAAGAGACCTGAAATGGGGTTGAGAAAGGAGCTAGAAAGGTCAGAAAGGAGGAGTTTACTTTAATCTAGAGATATATGATGACAAGAGATCTGCAAGACAGATTTGAGAAAAAATAAGAACAATTGCCAAGGAATAACACATTCATCTTGGTGAAAATCAACAGTTTCCAGGATTTCAAAGTAAATCTTTAAAAACTATGTGCTTTACATGTCTATAAATTCTCAAAATTTTTAAAAGGAAAATTAGCTTTATTTATGTTTGAAAAATAAATATTTTTTAAAAATTTATGAGCACATAATTATTTGTCTAAAAATATACTTTAAAATTTTGAGTTAGAACTTCCTCTTCCAGTCGAGATGAACTAATAAGGACCAGATTGTACCCACATCCATTGCCTTAAACAACTACAAAAAGAGACACATGAGGAATAAAAGTGTTCAGACATTGGATGGCAAACAGCACAGGACTGTGACCCTTGAGGGAGGGAAATAAACAGTGCAAACCCTATGATTTTACCAGTTTACTGCTTAGGGACAATTTTCATGCTGCAGTACAGTTATTGGAACCCAAACAGAGCTCAAGAGTCTTGCTAAAGTTGAAGGGAAAAAAAGGCAGAGTTTGGGGATGCTGAGTTGGCTAGCATTTGCTTGTGAAATTACTGGAGAGGAAAACCCTGCACAAAAAAAGTTCCAGAGATTTTTAGAAGGATGTCTTGGGTCTTTAGCTGAGAAATGATCTACACATGAGTAAGAGGAAAACTACCTGAGGATCACAGAAAGAACTACCATGAAGGAGTAGGCAGAATAATTCCTAGAAATTACACAGAGTTGGGAATTGTTCATATTCCTACGAGCAAATGTGTAAAGACGTAATACATATAACAGAAGTTTATAAGATAGAATTTTCAAGAGTACCACCTTAGCAGGACTACATTAACCCTAGACCAAAGGCTGCTTTGGACACTGTTCTGATGAGCTCCTATTCACCCTGTTGGTGAAGGAGGGTCCCCTACCCTAAATAGTATGAGATGGCTGAACACCTGGCACCCAATAATGGACAGAAGAGATTGGCAGCAGTTTATTGGCCACATATACTCACAGCTTGAGTGTGGACACCATATGTGATGCACGGCCACATGGAAGCTACAACTGGCAGCAACGTAACCCCAAAGGGGCTGTGGGAGGCAGGCTTTGCAGTAACAAGAGGTGTCCCTCAGTTATTACAAAATGTTGGGATTTGCTTGTTTGAATAATTTTGTGGGCTGGCAATGAGGTGAAGCATGTTACATTGAGGACCAAGTGGAGTGCAGCTCGTCCAGCTGACAGAAGAGGGAACCAGATGGGAAGCCCTTCCCAGTGGGTGGAGGACATATCCGATGAGAGCAGGGGACTCACAGAATAGGACTTTGGGGCCCTATGGGGCTCAAAGATATCAATGCAGCACTTGATATTTTAGTTTTTATGCTATAGACACACTATAAGAAAGTTTAACAGAAGACTCAAGATAATCTAACTGATTATAAGTAACGGTCTGTTAATACAACTTATCTATATCTTACATGCTGCAATTAACATGCCAGAACAAAACTCAACACAATTTAAAGGAATATAACAAAATAGAGCAACTGATACTATAAAATCCACAATGTCCATTACCAATCAAAATTAAAATGAAAAATTTTCTGCAAATGAGTAGGAAAATATGACCCATAACTATTAGAAAAATCAATCAAGAGAAATTGATCCAGAAATAACAGAGATGATGAAATTAGCAATGATGTATAAACAGCTCTTATAAATATGACCCAAATGTTCAAGAAGGTAGAGCAAAACATAAAACAATGAAGAGAAAATCTTCTTTTACATAGAAGATATAAAAACATCCCACATGAAACTTCTAGAGATGAAAAATACAATACCAGAAGTGAAAAATGCACTGTATGGAATTAAGAACAGACTAGACACAGTAGAAGAAAAGAGCAATGAACTTGAAGACATAGCAATAGAAATTACAATGAAGCACAGAGAGGAAAAACTTGATTAAAAAAACAAAACAAAGAATCAATGTCCAGTAGGACAATATCTAGCAGTCTAATAACTGAAATCCCAGAGAAAAGGGAGGGGTTGGGGGGGTATCAGAAAAACATTTGAATAAATAATGGGTAAACATTTTCCAAATTTGATGAAAACTAAAAACCTAATGATCCATGAAATTCAATAAAAATAACTCAGAAAACCATGCCAAATCCTGTCATAATCAAATTACAGAAAAACAGAGAGAATGAGAAAATTTTAACAGCAGCCAGAGAAAAAGTCACATTATTACAACGGAACATATCTAAGAAAAACAGCAGAAACAATGGAAGCCAGAAAACAGTGGAATACCGTCTTCAAAGAACTCAAAGAAAAGATAGTCAATCTAAAATTCTTTAGCCAGTGAAAATATATGTCAAATACAAAAGCAAAATAAAACTTTTTTTCAGACCAATAGAAGTTGAAAGAATTCATTGCCAACAGACATGAACAGCAAGAAATGTTGAGAAAACTTCTTCAGGCAGATGGAAAATGATATCAGAAGGAAATTCGGGAAATCTCCATACTGTTTTCCATAGTGGCTGCACCAGTTTGCAGCCATTTGTGACAACATGGATGGACATTGAGGGTATAATGCAAAGTGAAATAAGTCAGAGGGAGAAGGTCAAATACCGTATGATTTCCTTCATTAAGTAGTAGATAATAACAACAATAAACAAACACATAGGGACAGAGATTGGATTGGTGGTTACCAGAGGGGAAGGGGGGAGGGAGGAGGGTGAAAGGGATAATTTGGCACATGTGTGTGGTGATGGGTTGTAATTAGTATTTTGGTGGTGAACATGATGTAATCTATGCAGAAATAGAAGTACAATGATGTACACCTGAAATTTTTACAATGTTATAAACCAATGTTAATGCAATAAACAAAAAATTAAAAAAAAAAAAAAAAGAAGGAAATTCGGATTTAAACTAAGGAATGAAAAGCACCTGAAACACTAAATACATGGAAGATGGATATCTTTTTTTTTTCCTGAGGAAGATTCACTCTGAGCTAACATCTGTGCCAATCTGCCTCTACTTATTGTATATGTGGGTCATTGCTGTAGCGTGGCTGACAAGTGGTGTAGGTCGTTGCCTAGGATACGAACCCACAAACCTGGGCCACCGAAGCAGAATGTGCTGAACCCAACCACTATGCCATGGGGCTGGCCCCTGGATATCTTATGTTTAACTCATTTTTTAATCTCCTTAAAACATAATGACTGTTTAAAGCAAAAATAATAACAAAGTGTTATGCAGTTTAAAGCTTTGTAGAATAAAACGTATGACAAAAATAGCACAAAGGACATGAAGGGAAAATGGAAGTATACAGTTTTATGGTTCTTAGACTTTACATGAATTAAAAAAGTATTATTTGAAGCTGGACTGTAATGTTGATGTATATTGTAAACCCTAAAGCAATCACCAACCAATTAAATAAAAATGAGACGGTAGTAAGTCAGTAGTAGGAATAAAATAGAATAAAAAATGATAATCCAAAAGAAGGCAGAAAAAAATGGGTCAAACTGCAGATGGGACAATTAGAAAACAAATAACAGGGCCGGCCTCGTGGCTCGGCGGTTAAGTGCACACGCTCTGCTGCTGGCGGCCCGGGTTCGGATTCCGGGCACGCACTGACGCGCCGCTTCTCTGGCCATGGTGAGGCCGTGTCCCACATACAGCAACGGGAAGGATGTGCAGCTATGACATACAACTATCTACTGGGGCTTTGGGGGAAAAATAAATAAATAAATAAAATAAAACAAATAACAAAATGATAGATTTAAACCCATAAATATTCATAATTATATTTAATGTAAATGGCCTAACACACCAATTAAAATGCAGAGATGGTCAGATCGAATTTTTTTTTTTTAAAGAAAGGCTCCACTCTACGCTGTCTACAAGAAATGGAATTTAAATAGAAAAGAGCAGATAAGTTAAAAACAAAAGCATGAGAAAATCTATACCATGGAAAGGCTAATCAAAAGAATGGTGGAGGACTTTCACTTCTGGCCAAAGTGAAGAAACAAGGATGGGGTTACCCACACGTATGAAACAAATACAAAATGTGTAAATAATATAAAACAATGATTTTCAAAACACTATACATAATGTTACGATGACAGTGATTTCTGACAGATGGGAAACAAATGAGGTGAATCCTATGAGTGCCTTACTATAATGCCTTGAGAGAGTTTCAGGCCATGGAGGAGGGAAGAAATTGTTAAATTCCTTGAAAGACATTAATTTCCAAAGCTCACTCAGGAAGGAATAGATAATCCGAATACTCCTCCTATGTCTGTTAAAGAGATTGAAACTGTAGTTACAAAACTTCCCACAAAGATTACTCCAGGCTCAGATTGCTTACTTGGTGAGCTCTAACAAATATTCAATGGAAAAATAATATTAATTCCACGCAAACTGTTCCAAAAATTAATGAGTAAGGAATACTTCCCAATTATGAGACTACCATTAAACTGATACCAAAACCAGGCAAGACATTCCAAGAAACAAAACAAAACAAACATATAAGAAAACTACTGACCGATATTCCTCATAAGCATCTGTACAAAAATTCCAAACAAAATTTCAGCAAATTGAGCCCCAAAACATATTATATGGATAATACATGATGGCTAAGTGGGCTTTATCCAAGGACTATAGGGCTGACTTAACAGAAAATAAATAAATGCATTCATTATATCACAAGCTAAAAAAGAAAAAAATCACCTTTGAAAATTTATCTCAAGAAACACAGCAAAAGCACTTCACAAAATTCTACATCTATTCCTGATAAAAATGTTCAGCAAAGAAGGAACACAAGACTACTCCCTCAACTTGAAAAAGAAAATCTATAAAAGCCTACAGCTAACTTAATACTTAATGGTAAAAGAACAAATGCTTTCTTTCCCTCTAAGATTAGGAGCAAGACAGACATGTCTGCTCTTCTTAAATCCATCATTGGGAGGAAGGGCTTCATACTGATGAAGTTGGAATTCTGCAGTGAAATTTCCCCTGTGTATGACTGTGTGTGTACATACAAGTGCCTGCGTGTTTATTGCTCAGTGACAGGGTGAATAGAAAGGTCACACACTGCATGATTCCTTCCCAGCTGCCAAAAGAATACAACCTTTCCATGCTTCTTTTTATTTAATAGCTTTTGGTTAACTTGACAATTTGTGACAAGTGATGACTATATTTTGGATCCCAAATTCCACCTAGCATTAATTCGAATTCCACCTAGTATTAGTTCCACCTAGTTTGAAGCCATTTTGTTTTGTTTTATTTTAAGAGAAAGTGATTTTTTAGGGGGGGATTAAACTGAAAAGAACATTGGTCTGGATTAAAAGTTCTGGTTGTGATCTTGGTTCTGCCATTGAGGCAAGTACCTTACACCTTCTTGGCCTCAGTTTCTTATCCAATGAGTAAAGGACTAGACTAAAAGATCCCCTAATTCTCTTCCAGCTTGGAGTTTTTATAAGTATCTAGAATAGTAGCTGTCAAACTTGAGCTTGCACCAAAGTCACCAGAAAGTTTGTCAAAACACAGATTCTTAATTCCTGCATCCAGACACTCTGATCTGGGGTGAAGCCAGATAATGTGCATTTCTGACATGTTCCAATGCTACTGCTGGTCCTCAGATTACACTTGGAGTAGACTGGTCTAAAAATCTAGAGATTATACTGGGTGCAGTTCTGTTTCAAGACACTAGTTGATTTATTTTTGGATTAATACTAGTCAGAAATACTCCAGTAAGGCTATATGTTTTAAACAGCCCATCTTAAGAAATATTTCTGTTGCTATTAAAAAGCTAGTATTTATTGTTTTATATTGTCATCTGTTTTTGGTTGGTTAATGAAGCATGTGATTGGTTGATGCGTGTGCATTAGCAAATTTAATCCCTTTTATTGAATATCTTTTATGTACAAAGTCTCTTGATTTGTATTTTGAACATAAGTTCAGGGTCTTCTGTCTTTCATGAGCTCATAATCAGGTGGGGGAGGTAGGCATAAAAACAAACAACTTTTAAATAAAGCATCAAATAAAAATACTAAAATAGCTCTTTTTTTTAGAACTACACCATGGCCCCCTGGTGTAGCGGTTAAGTGTGCGCACTCCGCTGCTGGTGGCCGGGGTTCGGATTCTGGGCTCGCACCTATGCACTGCTTGTCAAGCCGTGCTGTGGCGGCGTCCCATGTAAAGCAGAGGAAGGTAGGCACGGATGTTAGCCCAGGGCCAATCTTCCTCAGGAAAAAGAGGAGGATTGGCATCGGATATTAGCTCAGAGCTAATCTTCTGCACAAAAAGAAAAAGAAAAAAGAAAAAAAATACTCTTCTATAATAGATGACAACTAACCTGTTGGGAACTTTCTTTTGAGGTACTATATGCATTTTTCAAGTGTCTTATTCTTAAGTACAATAAGAATAATTAAGAAAAAATCATTGTCTAAAGAGTATGCTTAGACACAAAAGCAGTAATTACAGCATAAAAATGTCACTTTTAAATCTATTACTTTCCATTAACAATGATATCTTTTAAATTTTCATGTTCGTGAAGAATGGATGAGCAAATAGATAATTAGTCAAATCAGACACTGATCAAACCAAATTTACAATAGAATGATCAATATTTCTAAAAGTAAATGGTGGTGAAAACCATACTGTATAACGTGTATTTTCCGATTTAATGACAATACATAATTAAATGAGTTACACATCTAAACTATATGTGTAATATATGTGTAATTATATGTTACATGTATAAAATAAATAAAATATTTAGAAATTGAAGTTCTAGAGGCACAGGGGTTTATCCAGATCCATGGGGTGCACTTATAGGTTTTATTCTTTTATTCCAGTTCCTTATCTACATTATGATGTTAGAGGTGGTATGATATTCATAATGATTGCTACAATTTATTGAATGACTATTATGTGCTATCCACATAATATACATTTTCTTGAATAATCCCAACAATTCTAGTTGTTGCTAGAATAAATAAGTAGTACTAATCTCATATTAAATATGGCTTAAACAGGTTACCTACCTTGCAAGTGGTCTGGTAGATTTCTACTTGACTCCAGAGTGAATGCTTTGCCCACACCACCTATTTTGCTTTGAACTATTCTATTTTGGCCTGAGAAGAAGAAAATCCTGCTGATATAATTACTTAATGGTCAGTCCTATTACCAGGCATGTATCCACTCCTACCTTTGTGTATGTCTCTTGATTAGCAAATAGAACGGGAGAGTTATCCTGATTGGGGCTATGTGCTATTAATGAATCATATGTACTCAGATATATGTACAGATTGAAGATACTTCAGAAACATAAAGGATAATGAAAACTACAAGAACTTACAATCTTATAAGCATAGCTGTAGCAGCTGAATGAGAAAGCCACGTAAAGAGTCAAGACAATATGCACAATGTAAACATGTAATCTAGAACCTGAAGACAACATTTTCGGCCAAATAAAACAGTGTGTTTAATTAGTTCCAAATAAAGTGTGTGACTATAACCACACAGTCTGTCATTTTATTTCTTTCCTTTTCCATGATTATCCAATCCTCACACTCACTAGTTGCCTAAGAGACATTTTATGCTCTTAAACTCTAGCTTCCTATGACGCTTCCTTTTGGAAAGTGTCTAAGGCTTGAGCCCTTGCTGGTTTCTCAGACATCTGTGCATGACTAACCTGTTTCTGCTTGAATGGTGTGGCAGATGAATGATAGACACAAATTTTTTGACACTCCTTCTATCGGGAGGTAGGGTCTATTTGCACTCTTCTTGAATCTGGGCTAGCATGAGACTGTTTTGGCTAATAGAGTGCAGTGAGAGAGACTATGGCAGTTCTAGACCTTGTTTTTATGAGACTGGAAGCTTCTGCTTTGATGTCTTGAAGCCTCAAGCCACAAAATAAGAAGTCAGACTACAGCGCTGGAGAGACCCCATGGAAAGGCCTGAGAATACATGGAGAGACAGAGAGGTCTAGGTGAGCCCAGCCTTCCGGTTGGCTGTGGCAAGGTGACATGCATGAGAGTGAAGCCACCTTAGATCTTCCAGCCCAGCCCAGTCACCAGGTGACAATCAGTGAGACAGCAACCTCTGGAGCAAAACAATTGCCCAGCTGAGTAAATCCAAATCCTTGACTCACCAAATAAAATGGTTATTGTTTTAAGCCATTAAGTTTTGGAGTCATTTTTACAAAGCAGTAGATAGTGGAAAGAAATGGATATTCTGAATCTTGGACTTAATTTTCCCTTATAGGATAGTTCACGTCAGTCCCCCTCCTCTCTCTATCCCTGAAGATGGATAGTTCCCTCCAAATCACACCAACAAAGTCATTCTTGCAACAGTTAAAGGCCTTTCTGCATTAATTCCAGTTTCCAGTCTCCTTTAGCTCACCCATCTCATTCTTCTTGAGTCCTGCTTGTTTAAGTACATCCTTTCCTGCCTTGGTCTGTATATCGGTCTGTCTTTATAAAATACACATAACTTTCTTTGCGTATGGATCTCTCTCTGTGATTGTGTTGCAGTGTGAGTGCCTTTATATCAGGTTCCCATTGCCTCTGTGGGATGTGTATGTGCTTCTGTCGATGCCTTTCAGCCTGATCCTTTATCTTTATGCAAGGGTCAGGTTTTACATGTTTGATTAATTTTCCACTTTTTCTTTTCTGTCTCTGCCTCTTTCTCCTTATTTCTCTCACTCTCTCCCAGGACAGGTAGTACAGCACAGTGGATTAGAGTGCAGACACTAAAGTCGGATTGCCTGGGACCAGACCTCAGCTCTGCCACACACTGTGTGATGACCTTGGGCAAATTTCTTACCATTTCAGTGTTGCAGTTTTCCCATCTGAATTACAAAGATAATAATAGTCCCCAACTCATAGAGTTGTTGTGTGGATAAATACATACCTACAGACATACATGTGTATATATGTATGTCCATGTGCATATTCAAATGATACTTGGCCCACAATAAGCACTCTCTAAGCATTAGGCATGGCTGTAAGTTTTTAGTCTCACTGTGTCTCCTAGTCTCCATTCCATCTTCCCTATTCTCTTCTTCCTCTCCTTTTCACCTTTCTCTGGAAAGTAAATGAAGTGGAAACTTTATTATTTTCAGAGTAAATCAATATAATTCAACATTCCAATTAATAATTTTAAAAGATGAGTAGATCATGATACATTTCTCTCTCTTAAAAAATTCCACAGTTGGTATAAGAATCTTCAAACTTACATGAACATTAACTTATTTTTTTTCTCTCTCCTGAGACACAAAGACTGAATATATAAAAAGATTCCTCATCCAGGCTTAGTTTAGGGGGGGATTTCAACCTTTTTTTTTTTGGAGTGACACATCTGACAGATGACATTCCTAGGAGGAACAGCTCTGTGGGTGGACTTGGAGTCCTGTGCAATTTCTGACAGATTGTCTCCAAGTTTATCACTTTTTCTTCTATTCAAGACAACATATTGGCTGAGGCAAGGTTTCTCAGAAGCATACCAACCCCAAACAAGCGATTTGTAAAGGAAGTGCTCTCAGGAGACACCAGGAAGGAAGCAGGGTTAGCAGCACAGAGAAGCAAAAGAAGTCAGGGAGAAGCCTCAGCCTGGTGTTGCGGAGATGTCAAGTTCTCCGGAATATAAAGTTCACCTCAGCATTTGTCCTGATGAGAGGGGACACGAGCTGGGTGTTCATATTTCTGTGTCAGTAAGTAATTGGCCAAGGGCTGGGCGTGCGGGAGGTACCTGAGCTCCCAGGCCCTTCCAGCTTCTCTGCCCTAAGTCTGTGGGCCAAACAGCTTCAGTTGGCCTCAGGCAGTTTTCCAAAGAGTCTCAGGTTCAGGCCAGAAACTGGACTAGGGATGGTAAAGGGGATTCAAGGAGATCTGGGCAGGACACTGAGAGTGTCCCCGGCTGTAATATATCACAATGCAAGGAATGCGAGTGACAATATTTTAGAAATAAAATTTGAATTGGTTCAAATTTACTTCTGGAAACAAGTCATTCAGTGAGCATTGGTGCTTTAACACATAGCAGGTGGCATCCTCCACCTCTGGTTGCTATACCTCCTCTGTCATGACAACACAGTTTATATCTAACTAGCTTAGACACTAGTTCCAATTCTTTTTTTTTGGAATAGTAACTATAGTATATCTGTGTGTTAATTCAAACTCTTTTTCCTTACATTATGATTATACTTACAAGCTGGCACAGTAATCATGAAGTGAGAAAGAGAAGAGGAGTCATTCCATTAACACATAGCACAGTTTATTAAGATTTTCAGGTCAAGAAGACTCTAAATGAGCGGGCAATAGCTAACTTCTTCTGTGTTGGGCTATTTGACAGGCCCCAGGCCACTCTGAAACAACGGGAGTTAAGAGAGGAGCCATCTCTTACTGATTTCCTGATTTCAGAGGTGCCAAATGGACTCTTAAACCCACTCCTAGGCCCTGCAAAGCCTTTCCCTGACTTGTTCCTAAGGCGCAGAAAAGGTCAAGCAGTGGGGTAGTAATTTCTATTTGACAGCCAAAGTCTCTCTTTTATGAACATTTTTCTGCCCTCATTGCAACTCCTATGAATCTATTGCCTTTGTGGTTATCCTCTATCAAAAGGGAAAGAAACTAAGACTGAGTTTTAACGATGTTCGCTGTAAGCTCTATGGTGCTCTGTGTGAAACTGTTAAATAGACACATCCTCAACCGCTATAGTCAGTGTTGACATAGGACATGTCACACAAGATATTCATGTTTTAGTCAATATGAAAGTTGTTATTACCCCATCCAGAGATAACTCTTCTTGCCATTTGTGGAGCATAATACTAATGCTCTCTAAGAACTTTCTTTTTTCCTTCCTTCCTTTCTTCCTTTGATCCATCCATATCTCCGTCCGCCCATCCATCCATCCATCCATCCATCCATCCATCCATCCATCCATCCATCCACCTATCCATCCAAGAAAGAAACAGACAAGGAAGGGGAGAAAGAGAGAGAGCATTTCAAGGTTAAGAAGTAAAGCAGGCTGCAAGTATCTTATGGAACAAATTAAAGGAGTCAATTCTCTATGGAAATCAACTGGTAGTGAAATTGGAGCCTGTGGATACAAAAAAACGAAGATTACTCTGAAAATAGTAATGAGGACTTTTAAATAAGAAAGACACAAATCCCAATGTAGGTGTCCTGATAAAAACTATCATAGTCATAGAAGAGAATATAAGAGCATTCCAGGCTGAAGCAGTTCAGATATTACATATTCTTGTCTACACTGGCTAAGAGGGTCTCATAAGCTCCTTAGTGAAAAGGAACTAAAGTCTCTTTTAGAACCCCACTATATTAGTATATCAGAACCCCACATATGTATGTATGTATTTAGTTGTGATAAAGTATATGAGTAAGTGTGCATATATATGTGTGAATTGCAAGAAATTTTTGTGGAAAGAGAAACGGCTAGCCAGGGCAGAGCATCCCAAAACACCTTAATTCTATTCTTAATGGATACTCATACGTACAAATCCAAAAAAAAAAAAAACAAAAAATACGTGCACAGGAAACAAAACTAAACAAAGGACCACTTTTTGCTCTCTGAGGTTGGCTCCAAACTCCCATGGAGAGCTTCAGTGGGCTGGGCTAGGTTCGACCATACACCAATTCTTTTGACTTGGCTAATTGGGCCTACAAGGGCTCGGACCAAAGTCCAGTGGAAGGCTTACTTGCGTTCTTTACTTCTACTCCAGAGTTCAGATCTAAATTCTGAATGTCAGCACTCTTTGAGTCAAGTAAAGCACACCACCTAGCAACAAACTGTGGAAGAAAGCACAGATAACCAAGAAAGTGTTTGGCCCAAGGCATAAGGCAGAGCTGGTTAAGATTCCTTTCCTTTGGGTTTTTTGGGTTGGCTGCGAGAGGAGCTCAAGGGAGCTCCCTTGGCCTTTCTTATGCAGCTGGGTGGAAAAACTAGCCAGGGTTATGCAATATACGCCAGATAAAAGCCTAGCTCGGTTATATGAGGCCAGAAATATAAAGTATCTGAAAATTGTTTTCTTTCTATAAAACTAAACAAAATGAACCTCTTCTCTTAATCAAGAACATCCCTGGTTCCCACAGAGAAATAAAAAGTTCCTTAAATGGATCTTATTCTCAAATTATCCTTGAAGAAATATTAAAATTCTAAAATGTGTTCAGAAACATCTCTTCTCTTTTTGCTTCTTAGTCTGCTGTTGGAACTAGTGTTCAGGACTTTCAAAGTTTTAGTATGTCAACTCCAAGTCTAGCAGACCTCTGTTGAGTTTATTTGCTCAGTAGTTTTCCTCCTTCTTCATGTACAGCTACCATGTTTTCATCTTCCTGTTTTGATTTACCTAGTTCACTTGGGGGCTGACAGTGATTGGTCCATGGATGGGAATAGTCCCCAAACTGGGCAAACCAGAGTCCCTTTCCAGGTATTGAATTTCTTTCTATATCTCCTCTCTGGTCAGAACTGTGGGATGTGATTGAGTAGTCATGAGGCATTTCATATATTCACCATAATGAGAAATCCAAGAGAATAAAGCTGACCTCCTCACCTCCTGAAATAGAGGTGAGAAGTCGAGAGAATGACTTGAGAATATTACCATATATAGAAGATTTCTTCAGTATCTGGCTTATCCTGAGGCTAGTTCAACACTTGTTCTTCCAAAGTCTTGATTGTTTGGTAATTTTTTAAGTTCTGAGCATTAGGCAAATATCTTTCCAATAAAACTTCTCTTTTTCCCTAAGCTATTTCAAGGTGGGTTTCTGTCATATATATCTAAGAGTCCTAACCAATACAAGACTTTCATTTGTTCTGTTCTTTACATAAAAAATTGCTATACCAGTCTTAACTGGGGCTTCAACTTCAAATTCTATATCGAGAACTCTAGTTGATGAGGATGACCCATGTAGAGGACCCCTTTTGTCTAGATTGGGTTAACATGAGTAGCCTAGAACAAAACTGGACAAAAGTGGTGACTTTGCCTATTCCACTCAAATTTATCTCCTGGTTTATGTGTCCTGACAGAGACTGCTACTCCAGTTTCCATTCTCCTTTTCTTCCTTGTAATGGGAACGCTAGATTCTAGTTGGAAATATGGCTGTCTGGAAAAAAGACTTCCTTTTCTAATCTTCCTTGCAGCTACTTGTGGCCATGTGATTGAGATGAATGAGATGTAAGCAGAAGGTTTTTGTTTTTGTTTTTTTACAGCTTCTCATAACCTTCCTTAATGGTCAGCTACTTATGCCCTTTGCCCCTTTCTTCTTCAAGCCTCCTTCTGTTCAGCTGGCTGTAACGCAGTTTGGCTGGCACTTAACCATTTCTCTTGGACCGTGAAGTGGAAGGCATGAGCTAAGGTTGATGGAACTTGGATCTATGACATCATGGAGCCCCATATCAGCCCTGGAACACATATCTTCAGGCTTTTTTTTTTTTTCATCATGAGATAGAGATAAACTTCTATCTTATTTAAGTCACTATTATTTTGTTATATGCAACCAAACTAATCCTAACTGATGAGCCATTCCAGTTGTAGAAAATTCCAATTGAGATCACATCTACTGGCAAGAAGATCCAGAGGCTAACAAAAAGAGACCTCAGTGACTAGATGGAGCAGACACATCTTAATTCCATCCACTAGGACTGTGACCGGATATAGTGCTCTGAGGCTTGAACAAAATTGGACTAGAGTTATTATTCTTCATTGTGAGTGGAATTTAAGGTAGGCTTATGAAAGAGGAGAGGCTTGAGTTCTCCTTAAGGCCAACATTTTTATGTTTGTGTGTGATAAAAAATATTGAATTCTCATTTCATGAATGGGTCCAGTCATTCTCAACAAGCTTTAATCTATTAATATTATTCAATGTCATATTCTAAAAAGACCATCTGAAAAATGTCACCATCCTGCTACAAGCCCTTTAAAGACTGAAAGCTTTTACCGTAATTAGCAAAGATTGTATCTTTTCCCTTATTTGTTTGGGGATTTTTTTTGTTTATTTGTTTTATTCTCTTAGGGCTAACTATAAGCTCTGTGAAGGCTGAGACTATGCCCATCTTCTTATGTCACCAGTGCCTAGCACTGTGCCTGGCATATAGTAGATAGTCAACAAATATTTGTTAAATGAACGACGGAGATGAATGAAGGAAGCAAAATTTCATGAAGTTGAGAAATCATTGTGGTGACACTGTTCTGTAATGATACCTAGACTCGATTATTATAGTCAAGTTTCTGGTGTGTCAAAAAGATTAAACCAAGTAGCAATTTTTATAAAATCTTGTTTTAATTGTTTTTTTTTTTCCTTGGGAAGTGGGTGTCATAGTGGGTTACATACAACTGGCAGAATTCTAAGGTGACCTCTGATGACCCATGACCTTGTATAACCCCCACCTCATGTGTGTGGGTGAAACAGTGAATATGATGGGATATTACTCTTATGATTAGGTTACTAACAGTTGACTCATCAATCTCAAAATGGAGATTATCCTCAAGGAGTTTGACCTAATCAGGTGAGGTCTTAAAAGAGATGAGAATCATTAGCAGATACACTCCTACTGGCCTGGAAGAAAGCAAACATCTATGTTGTGAACTGATTATGGGAGCCACGTGGCAAGAAACTGAGTGGCTTCTGGTCACCAGCCAATAACCAGAAAGAAAATGGGTACCTCGGTCCTACAACTGCAAGGAGCTGAATTCTTCCAACAATCTGAATAAGCTTGGAAGAGAACCATGAGCTCCAAATGAGAACAGCATCGTGACCAGCACCTTGATTGCAGGCTTGTGAGACCCTGAGCAGAGGATCCATTTAAGCCAGGAGCAGATTCTTGACCCATGGAGAATTTGAGATAATAAATTTGTGTTGTTTTAAGTCTCTAGGTTTATTGTTACACAGTAATAGAAAACTAATACAAACACTTTCACATATATTATTTTATTCGTATAGCAATGTACAGATTGATGTTTTTATCTCGGTGTTTACAGAAAATAAAACTGATTTCAGAGAGGTTAAACAACTTGCCAAAGTTTACCCACCTAGTAAGTGCACAGAAGAAGAGGGAGAGTTTTAGAAAAGAGTAGAAGTACCTCCATCATGTGTGCAAGTGAGGAGTGGACTGAGAACTGGGGATGCAAACACCTCCACAAAGTGGTGTGATTGCTTCTATCAAGCTGACAGTGTTAATTGAATATCTTGATTCTAATAAAAGTATACGAACCTAAGCTAAATCTTCTCAACTTTTAATTGCTTAGAGATCAACTGTTACAGCTCTGTGAGTGCTTTTTAGGCTACTTATTTGTACTCTTGGCTTTCTACTCCTAGTTTCATGATTTTATTGGACATATTTTCATTGAAGTCTCTCTCAAATCCTGTATGGCGTGAAGAGTAGCAGAAAGAAAGAAAGAAAGGAGGGAAGGAAGGAGAGAAGGAAGGAAGGAAAGAAAGAAAAAGAGAGGAAAGGTGAGATGGAGAAAGAGAGTAGAAGAAAGTAAAGATGAAAGGAAGAAAAAATAAGATATACAGGAAGAAAAGCAAGACAAAAACTACAGAATGATGTCTTGCCACTGAGGAAACCCTGACTCAGAGAGGTTAAATGACTTGCCCACAGTCAGTTTACAGGATATAATGTATAATCCCCAAGTCTTCCGGCTTTAAAATTTATGCATTTTTTTTCAGGCTGACATAAGTATTTGATTCCCCTCATCCTAGGACTTTCTATTTTTAAAGCAGTGTGTATGTTTTGCTCAGGCAAATCGTGAGGCAAGTACTTATTCCACCTACTCTCAATGAAAGAGTCAGCAGTGCCCCTCTGTGACCAATTAGACTTTGGAGTAGATTTGAGTCTTTCTGCATTGCTACTAGGAAGAAACTGATTAAGATAAAATGTGATGGATTTGCATGAGCTTTAAGCCACACATGCTCCAGAAATCACATTTTATCTTCAGGATAAAACCAATGCCTTAAAAATTCAATGAGCCAAAGAGAAACGAAGAAAAAATGCCATTTTTGAAAGGAGGTAAAAATAACAAAGTAGAAGGTAATAGAAGAGAGGAGGAAGAGAAAAGGGAAACTTGTTAAACAAGACTAAAGAAAAATAGACTTTTCACAATGAATCTTAAAATCCACTTGTATTTATATTACATTTTTGCGAGTCTTAAACAGTTCCTGTTTGTGACTCATTTATTATGGATGCAGTTTGGATTGTACTACGCTTTAGACCGTATGGAATATCAGAATATCTAGAACATACGGATCCATCCAACACGTCATTATTTCATTGTGAAATTTGAGATGGAATTGCTTGGTTCAGATTATTATTTTCTCCAGGGATCAAGATGTTTTTTCAAAGCTTTGATATACAATAACAATTACTGTTCACTGAAGAGAAAGGTTAAGCTGGAAGAGAAAGAATACATGCGAAGACCTTAACTGTGATATTCTCCATCACAGCTAATGGCCATGCCATCCTTCTAGTTGCTCAAACCAAAAAACACGGGAGTCATCCTTAGCTCCTTTGCTCCTTTCACAACCTACTTCTAACCTATAAGCAAATCTGGTAGCTCTGTTTTCAAAATAATTCCAAATTATATATGTTTTGAAATAATTTCAAATTATGTATATAATTCTAAATTATAATTCCAAAACAGCTCTGCTGCTATCACCCTATTCTAAGACACCATCTTTTCTCAGATGCTTCCTTTGTTCTTTGTCCCCTAAAATCTATTCTCAGCCCCAGAAGCTAGAATGATTCTGTTAAAATGTTAGTTAGATCATGGCACTTTTCTGCTGGAACCCTCCAGTGGCTTCCCGTTTATCCCAGAGTAAAATCCTAAACTCACTCCAGTGTCACCTCCCTGAAATCTTCTCTGTCCCCTCTATTTAAAATTGCCAACTGCCACCCTATCCCCATCTAGAATGAAGCTTCACATGCACAGAGATTTTGTGTATGTGTGTATATCCATTTTATTCACTGAGGTACGCTGAGTACCTAGAATAATGCCAAGCGTAGAGTAAGTATGTGCTAAATATTTGTTGAAGGGATAAATGAATGATTATTTA
Organism: Ceratotherium simum simum; assembly: GCF_057802395.1. Classification (NCBI taxonomy): domain Eukaryota; kingdom Metazoa; phylum Chordata; class Mammalia; order Perissodactyla; family Rhinocerotidae; genus Ceratotherium; species Ceratotherium simum. The sequence continues at coordinate 47,090,933 of NC_141918.1, read as the reverse complement.
TTTGTGATTGTTATTTTAATATTATTATTAATTATTAGCATTATTATTATGCTGAGGAATGCAGCATAAACAGTTACCTAACCTTTTATTAACTTTGGTCAATTTAAAGTTTTCTACTGATATTTGGGTATTATTGTATTATCCTGATAAAGAAGTTATCATAGCACAAAGAGAAGACAGAATATGGCCATTTGAGGAAACACAATTAATGAGTTACTGTCGGAATGTAGCAGGTACAAAGAAAAGTATCTGCAAGAAATGAGGCTGGAGAAGCAGAGACCAGATGATGAATTCTCTGATAAGCTCTGAAAATTTTGGATTTTGTCCTGAAAGGAGTATAGTATGGCCATTGTCCAGGTTCAAAGGATTTGGGGCTCGTGAAGGAAAGAAATGTGCCCATGAGAAGCAGTAATACACAGCAAGCTTTATTGGGCAGTGTTTGGACAGGGCTGCATGAAAGGGGAAGTCCCTCCCACTCTGAGACTCTCCAGAGGCTTCTGGGCAAAAGGGACCACACGTACTTACTTACATTGTAAGTAGTTAACAAATAGTAATTATTACCAATTTTTTTTTAAGCAATAGAGAATATTGGGGGAAAATTTCAATTGGGACTATACCTAGCAGTGGTGTGGCTGTTGAGTATGGCTACAATCACTTTTGGCAGACACAATGAGGAACATCTTGTAGTAAACCACATGGAAGGCCGAGCATACGACAGTGAGCATGGCATAATAATAACAATGGAATTATGGATTTAAGGAATATTAGGAAAAAAAATTGACAGAACTTAATCACCGAATAAATGTGAAGGTTGAATGCATTTTCTGACTTGAGAAAATGGATGGGAAGTGGTAGTTTGCCAAGACAAGGAAAACAGGAGAAAAGCAAGTTTAAAGGTAGGAGGAAGATGGTGAGTTTACTTTGGGACATAATAATTTTGAAATTATAGGACATCCAAGTCAAGATATCCAAGTTTTGCTTGTTTTTTCTTCTTGATTCTACATTAGATACATGAATCTGGAGTGAACGAGGGTTGGAAATTTAGATATTGTAATATTAATGGTAAATGGTGGTTAAAATCCTATAAATGAAGGAGATTTTCTTTATGGGAGATAAAGGAGGAAAATCAAGAGTAGGTGATGTCATAACAATCATATGAAAAAAGAATTTCAAGAACAAAGATGATAAATAACATCATGAGTAGTAGAGAGGTCCTGTGAGACTGGATTTAATGGAAGAAGAGAAGCACAGATACAGTGGTTGAGACAGTCCTAGGAAACGGGGAAGTGGAGGCAAGTATGTACGTTTTGCTCTTTAGAGAAACATGGCTTTAAGAAGAAAAGGAGAGAGAAGTCAAGATGGCGGCGTAGGCAGACTCTGAACTCACCTCCTCCTGCGGACACAGCCAATTTACAACTACTCGTGGAAAAATTACCCCTGAGACAGAACTGAAAACTGGATAAGAGGAACTCCTGCAACAACGGACAATCCTAATTGAGGTGGAAGAGGCAGAAACTCCCTTCTGAAGAGAAAAAACGCCGCCTTCACAAGCCGCAGTGCCTCATGGCCGCCTGGGAGCAGCCCACAGGTACGCAGCCTCCCTGGAGGAGCGGGGCCCTGAGCCGGGAGCGCCGCTGCTATGGGCATTTTGTGGACCCAGCACAATCGAGACGAGTGGCATAAAATGTGACTATGCCTGCTACTAAAACATTGGGGAGTACCCCAGAAAAGCTGGTTCACAAAGAAAGTAAAACCGGCTCTTAAATGGCCCACCTGCAAACTCACTTGTTTCAGAAAGGAACCTAAAATCACCAGAAGGAAAGGTGCACAGTGCTTTGGTGACAAGAGACTCACCTAATAGGCCCTGAGTGCATCTCGGTGAGGGGTGAGACCTCTCCAGGAACTGGAACATTGGCAGCGGCCATTGCTGTGGCCTGGTGTGAGTGTGCTGACACAGACGCCACTGGAGTTCTCCCTGAGGCCTGCTAGCCCAGGGTCTGCCCCACCCGCTAGAGCACCAATTTAATCCAGCTCAGCCAGGGCAGGCAGCCCACCCTAGAGACTGGCCCCACCCAACAACAAGCCCTCAGGCAACTTGTGGGCCTGCATGGATTGGTGACTGGATTCTCTGCAGCCTGGCAACTGAGCCAACTTCAGTGGGGCAGGGTGTGCACAAGGAGCTGGTGGAGAGTGTGGGGCGGCAGTGGAGTGTGTGGGGCTCCCGCTGTGGGGAGATTGGGTCCACTTCGGGAGTTTGGGGCACGCACATGGGGCAGGACTGTGTTGACTGGGTGTGTGGACCTGTGGGCGGAAGGGCTTGTCAGCTGCAGAAGACTTGTGCTTCTCAAAGACCCACATAGGGGGTTTGCTCCACCTTCCAAAGCTTGAAACAGTTGGGTGCTCTCGTGCCTGAGGCCAGCCCCACCCAGCTGCAATCCTCAGAGAGCTGACAAGAGACCTAAAGGCTGGAGGCTTATAACAATTATAAGCCCCTGAGCCTAACAACCTGCCACTCTGGGGGCCTACTCACTTAAAAGAAATACTGCAACACAAATGTGGTATTAGAACTTGCAGCCAACAGTGCTGGGGCTCCCCACACCTGATAAAGAGACTGAAGGGCCCACAACAACTACAAGCAGCTGAGCATTACAACAGCTATCCAGGAGCATAACTCGGCCTCCGTGGGCGCCTACAGGGAGAGCAAACAGGCCACAACAGAAGGACACATGTGGCCCACATAGGAGTCACCCCTGGAACATTGAGAACAGAGGGAAGCACACTGCAGGCCTCCTAAGGCATCACTTACATAAGGTCACCCATTCAAGAACAGGAGACATAGCTGACCTACCTAATACGTAGACACAAGCACAGGGAAAGAGGCAAAATGAGGAGGCAAAGGAATACATTCCAAGTTAGGGAACAGGACAAAACCCCAGAAAAGGAACTAAGTGAAACAGAAATGAGCAACCTACCCAACAGAGAGTTCAAACTAAGAGTGTTAAGGATGCTCATTGATCTGGGGAGAAGAATAGATGAACTCAGTGAGAATTTCAACAAAGAAATGGAAGATATAAAAAAGAACCAATCAGAAATGAAGAATACAATACTGGAAATGAAAAACTCACTAGAGGGAATCAAGAGCAGAGTAGAGGATACAGAAGAACGGATCTGTGAGCTGGATGAAAGACTAGAAGAAATTACTGAACAGGTAAAAGAGAAAAGAATGAAAAAGAGTGAGGACAGTCTAAGGGACCTCTGGGACAACATCAAGTGCACTAACATCCGTGTTATAGGTGTCCCGGAAGGAGAAGAGTGAGACAAAAGGGCAGAGAATCTATTTCAAGAAATAATAGATGAAAACTTCCCCAACCTAAGGAAGGAAACATACATCCAGGTACAGGAAGCACAGAGAGCCCCAAACAGGATAAACCCAAAGAGGCCCACACCAAGACACATCATAATCAAAATGTCCAGAATTAAAGATAAAGAGAGAATCCTAAAAGCTGCAAGAGAAAGTCAAGTTACATACAAAGGAAACCCCATACGGCTATCAGCTGATTTCTCAGCAGAAACCTTAGAGGCTAGAAGAGAGTGGCATGATATATTTAAAGTGCTAAAAGGAAAAAACTTACAGCCAAGAATACTCTACCCAGCAAGGTTATCATTCAAAATGGAAGGAGAGATCAAAATTTTCCCAGACAAGCAAAAATTAAAGGAGTTTGTCACCAAGAAACCAGTTCTACAAGAAATGTTAAAGGGACTGATTTAAGGGGAAAAGAGAAGACCACAAATAGGAAAAATTATCTATTTCCATGATAAGAGGGTAGTGGATACAAATGCAGAAAAAAGAGGTTAGATATGATATCAAAAACATAAAAGGAGGGAGGAGGGGAGTTAAAGAGTACAGCTTTCAGACAGAGGTCAAACTAAAGAGACCATCAATTCTGTATAGAATAAGAAAGGAAGAGAGAAGGACTACTAAAACACTGAGAAAAAAAAGTTAAAAAATGGCAGTAAGTACATACTTATCAATAGCTACTTTAAACATCACTAGACTAAATGCTCCAATTAAAAGGCATAGGGTGGCTGATTGGATAAAAAAACAAGACCCATATATATGCTGCATACAAGAGACACACTTCAGACCTAAAGACACTCACAAACTGAAAGTGAAGGGATGGAAAAAGATACTCCATGCAAATGGCAATGAAAAGAAAGCTGGGGTAGCAGTACTCATATCAGACAAAATAGACTTTACAACAAAAACTGTAAAAAGAGACAAAGAAGGGCATTACATAATGATCAAGGGAACAATCCAACAAGAGGATATAACACTTGTAAATACCTACGCACCCAATGTAGGTGCACCTAAATATATAAAGCAATTATTAACAGACATAAAAACAGAAATAGACGGTAACACAAAAGTAGTTGAGGACTTTAACACTCCACTTACACCAACGGATAGATCATCCAAACAGAAGATCAATAAGGAAACATTGGCCTTAAATGACACACTAGAACAGATGGACCTAGTAGATATATACAGAGCACTCCATCCAAAAACCGAAGGATACACATTCTTTTCAAATGCACATGGAACATTCTCCAGGATTGATCACATATTAGGCCACAAAACAAGTCTCCATAAATTTAAGAAGATTGAAATAATACCAAGCATCTTTTCTGACCACAACAGTATGGAACAAGAAATCAACTATAGGAAGAAAATCAGAAAAGCCACAAATACGTGGAGAATCAACAAAATACTACTGAACAACGACTGAGTCAACGAAGAAATCCAAGAAGAAATCAAAAAATACCTGGAGACAAATGAAAATGAAAATACGACATGCCAGAATTTATGGGATACAGCAAAAGCAGTTCTAAGAGGGAAGTTTATAGCAATACAGGCCTATCTCCACAAACAAGAAAAATCTCAAATAAACAATCTAACAATGCACCTAAAGGAACTGGGAAAAGAAGAACAAACAAAGCCCAAAATCAGTAGAAGAAGGGAAATAATAAAAATCAGAGCAGAAATAAATGAAATAGAGACCAAAAAAACAATAGAAAAAATTAATAAAACCAAGAGCTGGTTCTTTGAAAAGATAAACAAAATTGACAAACCTTTAGCTAGACTCACCAAGAAAAAAAGAGAGAAGGCACAAATAAGTAAAATCAGAAATGAAAGCAGAAAAATTACAACAGACACCTCAGAAATACAAAAGATTATAAGAGAATACTATGAAAAGCTATATGCCAACCAATTTGACAATCTGGAAGAAATGGATAAATTCTTAGAATCATACAGCCTTCCAAAACTGGATCAAGAAGAAATAGAGAATTTGAATAGACCAATCACCAGTAAGGAGACCGAAACAGTAATCAAAAACCTCCCCAAAAATAAAAGTCCAGGACCAGATGGCTTCCCTGGTGAATTCTACCAAACATTCAAAGAAGACTTAATACCCATCCTTCTCAAACTCTTCCAAAAAATTGAGGAGGAGGGGAAGCTCCCTAACTCATTCTACAAAGCCGACATTACCCCGATACCAAAACCAGACAAGGACAACACAAAAGAAGAAAATTACAGGCCAATATCACTGATGAACATCGATGCAAAAATCCTCAACAAAATACTAGCAAATCGCATACAACACTATGTTAAAAAGATTATACACCATGATTAAGTGGGATTTATTCCAGGGATGCAGGGATGGTTTAACATTCACAAATCAATCAACATAATACACCACACTAATAAAATGAAGAATAAAAATCACATGATCATCTCAATAGATGCAGAGAAAGCATGTGACAAGATACAGCATCCATTTATGATAAAAGCTCTGAATATAATGGGTATAGAAGGAAAGTACCTCAACATAATAAAGACCATATATGAGAAACCCACAGCTAATATCATCCTCAATGGTGAAAAACTGAAAGCTATCCCTCTAAGAACAGGAACCAGACAAGGATGCCCACTCTCACCACTCCTATTTAACATAGTACTGGAAGTCCTAGGCAGAGCAATCAGGCAAGAGAAAGAAATAAAAGGGATCCAAATTGGGTAGGAAGAAGTGAAACTGTCATTATTTGCAGAAGACATGATTTTATATATATATAAAACCCTAAAGAATCCACCAGAAAACTTTTAGAAGTAATAAACGAATATGGTAAAGTTGCAGGATACAAAATCAACATACAAAAATCAGTTGCATTTCTATACACTAACAACGAAGTAGCAGAAAGAGAAATTAAGAATAGCATCCCATTTACAATTGCAACAAAAAGAATACCTAGGAAAAAACTTAACCAAAGAGGTGAATGATCTGTACACGGAAAACTATAACACATTGCTGAAAGAAATTGAAGAAGACACAAAGAAATGGAAAGATATTCAGTGCTCTTGAATTGGAAGAATTAACATAGTTAAGATGTCCATACTTCCTAAAGCAATCTATAGATTCAATGCAATCCCTATCAAAGTTCCAACAACATTTTTCACAGAAATAGAACAAAGAGTCATAAAATTTATATGGAACAACAAAAGACCCCGAATAGCTAAAGGAATCCTGAGAAAAAAAGAACAAAGCTGGAGGTATCACACTCCGATTTCAAAATATACTACAAAGTTATAGTAACCAAAACAGCATGGTACTGGCACAAAAACAGACATACAGATCAATGGAATAGAATTGAAAGCCCAGAAATAAACCCACACATCTATGGACAGCTAATCTTTGACAAAGGAGCCAAGAACATACAATGGAGAAAAGTGTCTCTTCAACAAATGGTGTTGGGAAAACTGGATAGCCATATGCAAAAAAATGAAAGTAGACCCTTACCTTACACTATACACAAAAATTAACTCCAAATGGATTCAAGACTTGAATATAAGACCTGAAATTATGAAACTTCTAGAAGAAAACATAGGCAGTACGATCTTTGACATCGGTCTTAGCAACATATTTCCAAGCACGATGTCTGACCGGGCAAGAGAAACAATAGAAAAAATAAACAAATGGAACTACATCAAACTAAAAAGCTTCTGCACAGCAAAGGAAACCATCAACAAAATGAAAAGACAACCTAACAATTGGGAGAAGATATTTGCAAACCATACATCTGATAAGGGCTTAATCTCCAAAATATATAAAGAACTCATGCATCTCAACAACAACAAAAACCTACCAACCCAATTAAAAAATGGGCAAAAGACCTGAACAGACATTTCTCCAAAGAAGATATACTGATGGCCAACAGACACATGAAAAGATGTTCAAAATCATTAACTATCAGGGAAATGCAAATCAAAACTACAATGAGATAACACCTCATGCCCGTCAGAATGCTTATAATTAACAAGACAGGCAACAACATATGTTGGAGAGGATGTGGAGACAAAGGAACTCTCATACACTGCTGGTGGGAGTGCAAACTGGTGCAGCCACTATGGAAAACAGTATGGAGATTCCTCAAAAAATCAACGATAGAACTACCATATGATCCAGCTATTCCACTGCTGGGTATTTATCCAAAGAACTTGAAAACACCAATGCATAAGGATACATGCACCCCTGTGTTCATTGCAGCATTATTAACATTAGCCAAGACTTGGAAGCAACCTAAGTGCCCATCAAGGGACGAATGGATAAAGAAGATGTGGTATATATACACAATGGAATACTACTCAGCCATAAGAAAGGATGAAATCCAGCCATTTGTGAAAACATGGATGGTCATTGAGGGTATTATGCAAAGTGAAATAAGTCAGAGGGAGAAGGTCAAATACTATATGATTTCCTTCATTAAGTAGTAGATAATAACAACAATAAACAAACACATAGAGACAGAGATTGGATTGGTGGTTACCAGAGGGGAAGGGGGGAGGGAGGAGGGCGAAAGGGATAATTTGGCACATGTGTGTGGTGATGGGTTGTAATTAGTATTTGGGTGGTGAACATGATGTAATCTATGCAGAAATAGAAGTATAATAATGTACACCTGAAATTTATACAGTGTTATAAACCAATGTTACTGCAATAAACAAATAATTAAAAAAAGAAGAAGAAGAAAAGGAAAAGTAAGGTGATCACTAGAAGAAGATAAAGAGACAAGAGGGGAGATGCTGAAGGAGAAAGAGAAGTGAGAGATACAGAAGAGAGGAAATACACTTGTGAGGGAGGTTCCCAAAGAAATGGAAAGATGTGGTTCAAATACCAGATGGAAGGATTAACATTGGAAACCCACTTAGCTAAAATAGAAGGAGAAGGGGTAGGGCTGGCTCTAACTATAGTTACATTTGTTTGTGTTGTGGAGAGAGACAGGAAGTGGAGAACTTTCCTGCCTGATGGTCTCTATATCTTTCTGAAGTAGAGTTGATTTGCTGCGAATGATGGAAAAATCAGAGTGGTGAAGGTTTAAAAATATTATTGTGGGGGATGAGACAGGAAGTGGACTAGGGATAGTCAGAAGTTTTACTGTGTAGTGTTAATAGCTCGACTGATGTGGTAGACCATGAATTTGCAGTGGCTTCAATGCACGAGGTTGAGGCATTTGTTTTCAGCGGTGCTCGGCAGCCGGATATGGGACTGGGAAAGGCACTCCTCATTGATCCAGGGCTCGAGTTTTGCTAATTAGGTGCAGAAGAAGGATAAAGGGCAAGGGCATTGATGGTTATGGCAAGAGATTTTTTTTTAAGTAATAAATCATGAGGCTTAGGCGAACCAAGGTTGGTAATGATCATTTAACGCCTACACTTAGCAAGGAGCAATGCTATGTGTTTTACATAATTTATCTCTAATCCTCACACCAAATATGTGAGGTGGGCATTACTACTCTCATTTACCAATGAGGAAAATGAAGCTTAGCTGAATAATTTAATAAAATGAGGAGGAGGATGACATTAGATAAATTGAAGGACCAAGGATTAGAGTCCTTAATGAGATTGAAGAAAATTGTTTGCAGACCAACAGTTTGAGACAGCAGGAAATTTAGGAGATTGGACAGGGTGTGGCCATCCAGAAATTATAAATCCAGAGCTGGAAGAATTCTGGAAGTGGTATGGCCCAGGGTGTCCATATAGAGATATACAGACAATGAGGTTGGAGTGTTGGGTATACTGTCTGCACAGAAGTGGCAGTCATCCAAGACACAGTAGAAATTGGAGTGAGAAGCTGACCTTAGGATTGATCTGCTCAAGGCTTTGATAAGCTTGTAGGGAGTCAGAAAATGGCAGTTGCAAATAAGCATAAAGCATAATTATGCTGGGCGTCCTGAGCTTCAGGGAGCGGTTAAGGTTTAAAACCAGTAATGGGAAATCTTATTCTTCTGGCTCCTCTTCTCCATGCACATCCCTCTCATCCTTGGTCACTCCCCCCAGATTTCACCCTTTCCCCATTTAATCTGTGCTGTTTCAAGTCTGAATTATCCACTCCTCACTTACGTCTCTCTCAACCCCATACCTAGACTCCAACATATTACCAACTCTTCATAAATTGAGCTCTTTCCTTGCTTTAGCTGAAATTTGAATAATTGTCTTAAAGAAAGGGTGGACTGGGGAGGAAAGCTAGTGTTTAATTAGTCAAACCTGGATCCTCTCCCCTCCTGTGAAAAATCCCACCTCATGTGTTGGCGTCTTCTGGCCTCACATTTCCCCATAGAGCTCAGAGGTGAATTTGAGCAGACTGTGGCTTGAGGACATGAGTCAACTGTCCCTTTTTAAGATCCAAACTAACTGATATGGGGATTTTATTATGGATCTGTAAAGAAATTCTAGCCCAGGTATACAGACACTCAGATTAGCTGGTTTCCAGGCCCTGACCTCAAGATGGAAATAGCAGCAGCCCCAAGGATGGCAAGCTGTCCAGGGCACCAGTGCTTCATTAGTTCCACTAGGCACCATATCCAACTCTCAGATCCTATTAAACCTGTGGTCAACTAAAACATCTAAGGGTTAATTTCTCCATGCCCACAGCTATTAATTCTCTTGTTCTGTGTAGTTCGTTGTATATTCATGTAGGCCTATGCTTTCTTTTCTTATAGATTTTATCATTTTAGTACCAGCCTATCATTTCATCCAAAGCATTAATTATTTCTTTCAGCATCGTCTTATTTTTCAAATTAAGATAAGCATGCTTTCTTTAGCTTCATTTAAGCTATTGAGATGGAGTAGTAGTAAAGGATGAAGGACAAAGACTTTGGTGCACCATTATAGAACCTGCAGGTTGACATAGGTATTTTA